>NC_041389.1:56945134-56948521 GCF_002162155.2 Triticum dicoccoides | reverse complement strand
ACGCACAATCTCTTCATGAAAACCCTATTTAGCATGTAGCTTTCTGTCACATACACACACATTTCTCTCCATAGGTTTGATTTCTCTCAGTCTCTCTCTCTCTCTCTCTCTCTCTCACACACACACACACACACACACACACACACACACACACACACACACCGCACACACACACCCCCTCCCCCAAGCACACAATTCATCCCATCCAAGGTTATATGGCGAGCAGTCTTGTGCTTCTCTACACCCCAGCATGCACAACACCTCAATATTCGAAGAGGGCATCGAGGAGATCGAAGACGGCGACCACACTGCACTAGAGAATGCGGGGCCATTTCGAAGCAGGATGATGTGACTACGGTTGACTGACTCCTCCCCCCCTCTCTCTCCCGCACAAAATTACCAATCCTTCTCTCCACCGCACAAAATTATCAATCCCTCAACCCACGAGATCCTTCCCCTCTCGTCCAAGTTTTTCCAGCTCTCTCATCAAACTTGTTGTCTCTTCTCCTTCCACGTGTACAGAATCTGGATGCACACGCATCTCATGTATATTACATGTCTCCATCTTTCTCACAGACCTAACTTCTTCCTCTCTCTTTCTCTCTCTCTATCTCTCTCTCTGTCTCGTTAGGTTTGTCTCCTACTCTCTCGTCCACATACATACAATCTTTCCCGCCCTATCTGCTCCATCTTCGTAAGCTCTCTCTACACGGTTCATTCACACATTGGGATGTGTTCAAAATGTTGCTTTTATAATGGATGATGTAGAGTTATGGTTGGTTTTGTTGCATCCTGCAAAGTAATAACTATGAAATGCATTTAGATTCTCTTTTGATTGGGATTATGTGAGTTTGAGCATATTGTGAAGTACTATAGACCTCGTATACATCTTGGAACTCAACAATGATTGTAACTATGGAATTGTATACACCATTACATTCGAAGTGAGTAGCCTAATATATTTATTTCACAATTACAACAAATGATTAATTCACTACAAACTAAGAAAACAAATGTGTACTCCCTCCATTTTTATTTAAGTCCGCGTATTAGCATTGGTCAAAGTCAAGTTTTGTAAACTCTCAGAAAGTTTATAACAAAAAATATTAACATATACAATAACAAATAAATACCATTAGATTCATTATTGAATGTACTTTCACATCATACATATTTGTTATGGTATATGTTTATATTTTTCTATAAACTTGGTCAAACTTTAGGAAGTTTGACTATGGTCAAACCTAAGATGCAGAGTAAGAAAAATGGAGGGATACTAGTAGTTACTAGTACTACTCGCTAGTTGCTTAGCCCAATCACCCAGCATGCCACACAGGGAGTTCAATGTCACAACTTTTTTAGGTTAGCGGGGAAATCTCCCGCGACCCTGATTCGAGCAGTGGGAAGTTACCATCATAGCCTTCGGAACAAGCCTACGGATGACGCTTGGTAGGGGGCTATTTTCGTAACTTTAGGTTCACCCTACCCAGCCAACCCCACCCCGGCACCTAGAGTAGTACACCTGAATACTCCCCATTTTCTATCCCCACCGCAAAATAGACTTCTCCACGGCACTGCAACCTTCGTGCTCCTCCCCTTCTACATCGGCGCACTCGTCCACCGCAGTGCATCTGTGTCGGGGGAGACTGACCCACGAACACCTATGGGGCCGGCGGACCGGGCCCCTTTCGGTTCGGTGGGGGGCGGAGATCGCACGAAGAGCAGATCGAGGCGAAGCACACGAGCGGTTTTACCCAGCTTCGGGCCGCACGGATGCGTAAAACCCTACTGCTGCTTGTTTGTGTGTATTGAATTCTTGCTCAGGAGCGATGGACGCTGCCAGACTGAGCGTGATGTTTTCTGGGCTACGAATGAATCGAAGCAAAACCTCCGAACCTCCGAATCCCCTCTACGTTGCGCATGGGCCTCCTTTTATACGCTAAAGGGGTCACCGACAGGTGGCAACGCAGAGGAGGGTAAAAACGTAAAAAGCAAGGTAGTTGGTACAGTTGCCTGTACAGTGCACCCTACCTAACTCTGATGGTAGGGGACAAGGGCATTAAATGCCCGTCTGAGTCGCCCGAACAGTGCAGAAAAGGACCGTTAGGGGCGCCATCATTTGCCATGATGGTGATCTCGTTAGCTCCTGCTTGCCACCTCGCACCCCTAGCTGCACGGCCTCCTGCTACGTGTGCTTGGGAGGGTTCCAGAGCGACACGTTGGCAGGTGTGCTGGAGCACGGGCATGAAGTGGGGGTTTCCCGCAACAAGCTCCTTGCCGCGGTCGTCATCTTGTCGTGTTCGGGAGCTTGTCGCTCGCCGGGCCTTGCCGGGACGCGCGGCGCGTCGTGGCAAGCTTTCTTGGTATGCCTTGAGTGGCCTTCCCGGCAAGCTCCTCTTGCCGGGGCCTGGGTTGGCCTTCCCGGCAAGCTCCTCTTGCCGGGGCCTTGGTTGGCCTTCTCGGCAAGCTCCTCTTGCCGGGGCCTTGGTTGGCCTTCCCGGCAAGCTCCTCTTGCCGGGGCCTTGGTTGGCCTTCCCGGCAAGCTTCTCTCGCCGGGGCCTGGGTTGGCCTTCCTGGCGAGCTCCTCTTGCCGGGGCCTTGGTTGGCCTTCCCGGCAAGCTCCTCTTGCCGGGGCCTTGGTTTGAGTAGTTTGTTCTTGAATGGTCTTCAAAGTAGCCCCGGAGGATTTTGGCGGTCACCCGGCAAGCCTTTCCGCGGGATGCTGCAACTGCCCGTGCACAAGTTCGGGGTACTAGGGTACCCCTACTCTAGTACACCGACAGGAGCCCCCGGGCCTGGGCCAGACACGGTGCCGAGCGCTGTTGGGCCAGGCCCAAGACAGGGCACGGGCACACGCAGGCTGGGCCACGCCAAATCTTGTTCCGTATCCACCGCGCTCTCCCATAACGGCACGTGTTGAATGCGGCATCGTGGGAGAGATCGTGGGTGGTTGTTTATTAGGAAAGGCGAAACGTCCGCCCCGTCCCTCTTTATAAGCAGGGGAAACAGGGGCATTTCCCCCACCTTCGCCCTTCGCTGCTGCAATCTCAGAAATCTTCGATGCCAGAGTGTTGCTTTGTTTCCTTTCTTGCTCCCGGCAAGGCTGTTGCCGGGAGGTCTTATGTTTCTCACGGAGACTTTTGACGTTCTCGACGCTGGCTTCCGGCAAGCTCGTCTCCAGTAAGGCTTTTTATCTCCAGCAGAGAACTTTGACGTTCTCGATGCCGGCTCCTGGCAAGCTTGTTGCCGGGAAGGCTTTTATCTTCATCAGAGAACTTTGACGTTCTCGATGCCGGCTTCCGGCAAGCTTGTTGCCGAGAAGGCTTTTATCTTCAGCAGAGAACTTTGACGTTCTCGATGCTGGCTTCTGGCAAGCTTGTTGCCGAG
>NC_041389.1:56901791-56944775 GCF_002162155.2 Triticum dicoccoides | reverse complement strand
CGGCAAGCTTGTTGCCGAGAAGGATTTTATCTTCAGCAGAGAACTTTGACGTTCTCGATGCCGGCTTCCGGCAAGCTTGTTGCCAAGAAGGCTTTTATCTTCAGCAGAGAACTTTGACGTTCTCGATGCCGGCTTCCGGCAAGCTTGTTGCCGAGAAGGCTTTTATCTTCAGCAGATAACTTTGACGTTCTCGATGCCGGCTTTCGGCAAGCTTGTTGCCGAGAAGGCTTTTATCTTCGGCAGAGAACTTTGACGTTCTCGATGCCGGCTTCCGGCAAGCTTGTTGCCGAGAAGGCTTATGGCGAAGAACTTCATCGTCCTTGACACTGGCCCCCGGCAAGATCGTCATCGGGAAGGCTTATGGCGAAGAACTTTGTTGTTCTTGACACCGGCTCCTGGCAAGATCGTTGCCGGAAAGGCTTATGGCGAAGAACTTCGTCATTCTTGACACCAAGAAGATTGGTCTTAAGGGCGTCGCCAGCCCCCGGGCCATAACTGCGTTTAAACATGACAAGTGATTAGCATCTGAAGTGCACTTAACTCACTTGCAATTTTTGACTTCTGCTACATATTCTCTATGCCTGCTGGAATGCTTTCCGGTGCATACGATCCAGCTAGCAGCGCTTGAGGGAACGGGCCCTTAGCGGCTATTCGGGAACGTCGCCTCCCGGAAAGGTTTACCTTCTTGGCTCTAGTGCAACCGCACAAGTTGCCGAGCGGACTCGAGGCAACATGGAGCGCAACTAGCCCCGAGAAGGTTCCTTGGCATACAGGCCTATGCAGAAATCTCAAATAAATAGTGCATGGTATGTTCCTGTTCAACCTCTCTTTGTACGTCCACCCCACGCTTTTAGGGAACTTGTCGGCGCAGGCACCTTAGCCGCGAGCGCTGAGTGCGGGACGTCAGCAGCCTGCTGGCGGTGCCGCTACCGACAAGAAACCTTGTCGTAACTAGTCGCAGCTCACTTAAGTTGTTGAGCGGACTCGAAACAAAGTAAGGGCGCAACTAGCTACGAGTTGGTTCCTCCGCGCACAGGTTTTCCATACAAAGAACAAGATCTCCGAGGCGGATAACCTTATATAGAAAGGAAATATCTAAAGTTTTGCATGACTTAGCTTTTCTGTTGCCGCACTGGCGTCGTTCTTTTGGTCGCCTGCTTCTTAGGAGCCATGACGATGAAGAACAGCTGATCCTTGACGTGGGCGGAACGGCTGATGCTGAAGTCTTCTTCTTCGGTGGCATGTTGATGAAGAGAATGGAGATCTAGCTCGTGTGAACGCCGGATCAGGTTCTCACAATCTCGACGCCCCCCTACCTGGCGCGCCAAAGATGTCGGGGGAGACTGACCCACGAACACCTATGGGGCCGACGGACCGGGCCCCTTTCGGTTCGGTGGGGGGCGGAGATCGCACGAAGAGCAGATCAAGGCGAAGCACACGAGCGGTTTTACCCAGCTTCGGGCCGCACGGATGCGTAAAACCCTACTGCTGCTTGTTTGTGTGTATTGAATTCTTGCTCAGGAGCGATGGACGCTGCCAGACTGAGCGTGATGTTTTCTGGGCTACGATTGAATCGAAGCAAAACCTCCGAACCTCCGAACCCCCTCTACGTTGCGCATGGGACTCCTTTTATACGCTAAAGGGGTCACCGACAGGTTGCAACGCAGAGGAGGGTAAAAACGTAAAAAGCAAGGTAGTTGGTACAGTTGCCTGTACAGTGCACCCTACCTAACTCTGACGGCAGGGGACAAGGGCATTAAATGCCCGTCTGAGTCGCCCGAACAGTGCAGAAAAGGACCGTTAGGGGCGCCATCATTCGCCACGATGGTGATCTCGTCAGCTCCTGCTTGCCACCTCGCACCCCTAGCTGCACGGCCTCCTGCCACGTGTGCTTGGGAGGGTTCCAGAGCGACACGTTGGCAGGTGTGCTGGAGCGCGGGCACGAAGTGGGGGTTTCTCGCGGCATGCTCCTTGCCGCGGTCGTCGTCTTGTCGTGTTCGGGAGCTTGTCGCTCGCCAGGCCTTGCCGGGACGCGCGGCGCGTCGTGGCAAGCTTTCTTGGTATGCCTTGAGTGGCCTTCCCGGCAAGCTCCTCTTGCTGGGGCCTGGGTTGGCCTTCCCGGCAAGCTCCTCTTGCCGGGGCCTTGGTTGGCCTTCCCGGCAAGCTCCTCTTGCCGGGGCCTTGGTTGGCCTTCCCGGCAAGCTCCTCTTGCCGGGGCCTTGGTTGGCCTTCCCGGCAAGCTCCTCTTGCCGGGGCCTTGGTTGGCCTTCCCGGCAAGCTTCTCTCGCCGGGGCCTGGGTTGGCCTTCCCGGCGAGCTCCTCTTGCCGGGGCCTTGGTTGGCCTTCCAGGCAAGCTCCTGTTGCCGGGGCCTTGGTTTGAGTACTTTGTTCTTGAATGGTCTTCAAAGTAGCCCCGGAGGATTTTGGCGGTCACCCGGCAAGCCTTGCCACGGGATGCTGCGACTGCCCGTGCACAAGTTCGGGGTACTAGGGTACCCCTACTCTAGTACACCGACAATCTGCCTCATCGACGACCTCGTACGTCGCACTAGAGCCGGTCCACCGTTGTCGTCATACATAGAGCCTCTTCCCCGGCACAGTCTTCCACGGTCTCGGTTCTACTTCCCGGAAGCCGACGCCAAGCGCAGAAGCACCATCGTCATGGACAATGAACAGACTCCCGTTGCCGACCATGATGCACAGAGGCCGCCGCGACAATCGTTCTCCTCCTCGATTGGTAATGTGTGTATTGGATCACTTAGCAGTACATGTGCAGTTCTGCTACCTCTTGAGCACTGCGTTGGTTTTCCCTTGAAGAGGAAAGGGTGATGCAGCAAAGTAGCATAAGTATTTCACTCAGTTTTGAGAACCAAGGTATCAATCCAGTAGGAGGCTCCACGCAAGTCCCTCGTACCTACACAAACAAAACAAGAACCTCGCAACCAACGCGATAAAGGGGTTGTCAATCCCTTCACGGCCACTTGCGAAAGTGAAATCTGATAGAGATAATAAGACAAGATAAATTTTTTGGTATTTTTATGATATAGTTTGGAAGGTAAAGATTACAAAATAAAGTAGATTGAAAACTTATATGATGGAAAATAGACCCGGGGGCCATAGGTTTCACTAGTGGCTTCTCTCAAGATAGCATAAGTATTATGGTGGGTGAACAAATTACTATCGAGCAATTGATAGAAAAGTGCATAGTTGTGAGAATATCTAGGCATGATCATGTATATAGGCATCACGTCCGCGACAAGTAGACCGAAACGATTCTGCATCTACTACTATTACTCCACACATCGACCGCTATCTAGCTTGCATCTAGAGTATTAAGTTCATAAGAACAGAGTAACGCATTAGGCAAGATGACATGATGTAGAGGGATAAACTCAAGCAATATGATATAAACCCTATCTTTTTATCCTCGATGGCAACAATACAATACGTGCCTTGCTGCCCCTGCTGTCACTGGGAAAGGACACTGCAAGATTGAACCCAAAGCCAAGCAGTTCTCCCATTGCAAGAAAGATCAATCTAGTAGGCCAAACCAATATGATAATTCGAAGAGACTTGCAAAGATAACCAATCATACATAAAAGAATTCAGAGGAGATTCAAATATTTCTCATAGATAAACTTGATCATAAACCCACAATTCATCGGATCTCGACAAACACACTGCAAAAAGAGTTAGATCAAATAAATATCCAAGAAGATCGAGGAGAACTTTGTATTGAGATTCAAAGAGAGAGAAGAAGCCATACTAATAACTATGGACCCGAAGGTCTGTGGTAAACTACTCACAACTCATCGGAGAGGCCTTGGCGATGATGTAGAAGCCCTCTGTCAGTGTCAAAACCGGCGGATCTCGGGTAGGGGGTCCCAAACTGTGCGTCTAGGCGGATGGTAACAGGAGACAAGGGACACGATGTTTTTACCCAGGTGCGGGCCCTCTCGATGGAGGTAAAACCCTACTCCTGCTTGATTAATATTGATGATATGGGTAGTACAAGAGTAGATCTACCACGAGATCAGAGAGGCTAAACCCTAGAAGCTAGCCTATGGTATGATTGTTGTCCGTCCTACGGACTAAAACCCTCCGGTTTATATAGACACTGGAGAGGGCTAGGGTTACACAGAGTTGGTTACAATGGGAGGAGATCTACTTATCCGTATCGCCAAGCTTGCCTTACACACCAAGGAAAGTCCCATCCGGACACGGGACGAAGTCTTCAATCTTGTATCTTCATAGTGCAGGAGTCCGGCCAAAGTTCATAGTCCGGTCATCCGGACACCCCCTAATCCGGGACTCCCTCAATAGCCCCTGAACCAGGCTTCAATGACGACGAGTCCGGCACGCAAATTGTCTTCGGCATTGCAAGGCGGGTTCCTCCTCCGAATACTTCATAGAAGATGTTTGAACACAAGGATAGTGTCTGGCTCTGCAAAATAAGTTCCACATACCACCGTAGAGAGAATAGTATTTGTAAAAATCTAATCTGCTGACGTATTCCGCAGCGTGACATCATGCCACGACCAAGCCTTTATTCGAATCGTTTTACTGTCCCACCTCAGCGCATTTAGCGAGGCGGTTTCCTTGGCACGTCTTGTCAAAGCAGAGATCATGTCCCCTTATTCCGGGATTCTCATCAATACGGGCCTGGGTAACCCAACCGTGTCATTAATCACGGCGTTTGGGAGATAAGCGAGTTTTACCAGGCTGGTGGGGGTACATAGTTTCGTCCGCCCATATAAGGGGATAAGGATCCACCCTTTCCATCTACGCCTTCTTCCTCCTTTGCTTATCCATTTTCGCGCACTCGAGCTCCAGTGCCCAACTCCACACTTCCCACCTCAACCTTCTCCAACCATGTCCGGAGTGGGGGGCAGGTGGATGGCCTCCTCCGTCATGGAGGGGCACATCAAAAAGTTGAGGAAAGCCGGATACTTGTCCAACAACATCACGCACCGGCTCCCAGATGAAGGGCAGCTCATCCCCACCCCTAGGCCCCATGAGAGGGTGGTGTTTCTCCCCCATTTCCTCCGCGGACTGGGCTTCCCACTCCACCCATTTGTCTGGGGGCTCATGTTCTACTACGGGCTGGATTTCCACAATCTGGCCCCGAACTTCATCCTCAAAATCTCGGCGTTCATCGTCGTGTGCGAGGTCTTCCTCCGCATCAAGCCCCACTTCGGCTTATGGCTAAAGACCTTCAATGTCAAGCTGAAGGTAGTGGGCGGCCGGCTAGCGGAGTGCGGAGGCGCCATGGTGGGCAAGATGCCCAACGTTACATGGCTCGAGGGCTCCTTTGTGGAAACCATCAAAGGGTGGCAATCGGGGTGGTTCTACATCACCAAGCCGCGCGACCCTGAATGGGCGGCGGCCCCCGAATTCCGATCTGGCATCCCCACACGGCTCACCTCTTGGAAAGAGACGGGCCTGTCATGGGGTAATTCGGAAGAGGTGACCAGACTCCAAACCTGCGTCCAAAACCTGGTGGACAAGAAGGTTAAACTTGTCAACGTAGTCCAGGTCATGCTCTTCCGTCGGATCCTCCCGTGTCAATGACAAGCTTTTAACTCGTGGGAGTTCGACCCAGCCCAGCACCAAACCCTGTCCAGGCTCTTTGACACAACGCATGAGGACACCTGGAAGGTGCTATTCAAGGGCTCCGAGGTTTCCCCTCCCATTACCGAGGATCGCGGATTCTGCGCGAAGCGCCAAGCCAGCGCGGTAAGCTTGTTTTACCCTTTACAGGATACTTGTTTTTCATAGTTTGACTCTATGCGGGATCTAAGCTCCCGCTCCTTTGACAGGACTGGAAGAAGACGTCCGGACAGATCGACTGTCTGGCTCCTTTGCCCGAAGGCCCAGCAGATGCCCGCTTGGCGAAGCTGCTGGTCCCGGCACCTCACGTGGTGCCGGAGAAGAAGGCCAAGAAGAAGGCCACGGGAACTCGAAAGAGCTCCCTGCACCTGGTGGTGTCAGATTCATCGCCCGACGACCCCGAAGCGCACTCCTCCCCCGAAGACGAAGAGGAGGAAGAAGAAGCCTCTCCCCCTCCATCGGGAGGAGGAAAGAAGAGAAAGGCCGCCCCAACGGGGGAGGCCGGAGGGTCCAAGAAGGGAAAGACCCTTCTTCCGGACTACTCCACCAGCGCCGACGACGGCGGAGAGGAGTGGTCATCCAGGGCCAAGCCCCTGGTGAAATCGTAAGTATCCAGATACCAGAATAACTCATGGCATTCCTTTAGTGCACAATATCTTCTAACGCCGAACATAACCATGCAGTCCGCCCAAGGCCCAGCTCGACACTTCGTCGAGCGAATCCCTGGATTCGTCGGATGTGAATAGTCTTTCACTCCCGACTGCTACCTCCCCTCGCCCCATGGACGATGCCGAGGTGGAGTCCCAAAAGGGGCCAAGCCAGGAGGAGGTAGCCCCGAAGGCACCGCAAGGCGACCTTCCGGACTTCAGGCGCAAAGGGGATAAAACCCCAGAGGGATCTAAGTCCGGCCCTGGGCCGGACACCGCACCGGAACCTTCAGTGGTTCCGGAGTCTAGCAGGAGGCCCCCTCGTAATAAGGGCAAGCCTACGATGCAGGTGGCCTCCGTCCAACCGGAGGCACCGGACAATTTGCTGGAGGTTCTTAACAGCGCCTCCATCAACGAGGAGCACCGCACTATTATGAGTGCGGTGATCCAGAAGGTTCAGTCCGCCAAGAGCGCGCTGACAGAAGCATGTGCCATCCTTCTAACAGGCTTTGAGGTATGTATTTCAAACATCTAAAAATATTACCGCATAGACAGTAGCCCATGATGCTCAGTTTGGTGTTCGGAAAGAAAAGCCGGACTGAGGATCTAAAAAGATATACGCATGAGTCTAACATAAATATGTCAATATGGGAATGCAGGCTGCGCTGCTGACCTCTGCCGCACTGACTGCGGAGGTCGATGCATTGAAGCAGAGCCTCGAGCGGTCCGAGAATGAGCTAGGCCTTGCCAAGAAGCAGCTCGAGGACAAGGACGGTAGGTAGTACCTTATGTAAGTGTATATAAAAATACCTGGTTGCAAATAGTGACATGACCAACGTGAATGTTACAGGGGCCACAACCGAGGTGGCAACCCTGAAGGAGGCGATGTCCAAGGCCGAAGACAATGCGGCCGTGGAGCGCACCGAGCGAGAAAAGCAGGAGGCGCGAGCGGAGGAGGTGCGGAAAGAGCGCCATGCTCTTGTGAAGAAACACGAGAGATTGGAGCTTGACTCAAAGACTCGAGATTCCGAGCTTGCCTCGGCCCTTGAGAGCGCCAAATCAGCCAAGGCCAAAGCCCAAAAAGCCCTCCAGGAACTTGAGGCGATGAAGAATATAGCGGTGGGTAAGGCATTCTTTATGCAAAGCAAGCATGTGAAAGTGAATTACTTGTTACTTACCCGAGTTAGGAGCTCTCCAGGAGCATTCACATATCTGCCCCGCAGTGTGTCCGACGCCGCCACATTTTACCAAGCCGAGGAAGGGAGCTCGATGGAGAAGGTGTTCTGGTCCCAGTATGTTGAGGCCGGACACCCGGTGCCCTTGAGCGACCAGCTGAAGCAGCTACTCGAGCTCCATAAGGTAGCCGAACAGGCCATGAAGGGCCTAATAGTCCGGCTATGGCCTGGGGAGGTTATGCCTGGGAGCTACTTTGGGCTGGTGAGGCGGCTGGTGGACGCCTGTCCATGGCTTGAAATCATCAAGCGCTCCGTATGCATCGAAGGCGCCCGTAGGGCCCTTGCCCGTGTTAAAGTACACTGGGGTAAGATGGATGCTGAGAAGCTGGTGACAGATGGGCCACCGGAGGGGAAGGAGCATCGCAAGCCCGAGTTGTATTATGAGGGCATCCTGAAGGGTGCCTGCCTTGTGGCAGATGAGTGTTCCAAGGATGTAATTTTTGAGTAAAGTCGCTCGTGTTATCCTGTGCACTGAAAACTTGTTCATATGCACTAAGCAACGCGTTTTGAATTTAAAATATTACCTTCTGTGCGGCCGTTTATTAAATCTGAGAGATGCAAGTCATCGGCTTCTACCCCCATGCCACGAGTGCTCGGGTGTTCGGGATAAACATGAGCGCTCTTGTTCCCATTCTTGGGTCCTTCGAGGGAGGCGCTCAACGCAACGAACAAGGCAATCAGACTATAATGCTTTATCACTCTCACTTAGCCATAGAATTCTATAATTTTAAATTTCAGCGAAGCCCCTAGTATTCGGAAGACCGAGTTCGGGGCGCTATCCACGCCTAGGCCGGACAAAGCCAGCTCCTCGCTCTAAGCAGCATAAGTCTTTAGGGACTCAAAAAACCTCTCGAACAGCAAGCGGCTCTCTCCCTATCATGATGGTCAGTTTTAGCTTTCTCTACTGAGGTGCTTAACCCAGCTCAACTGGGGCACAATAGCAGTACTTCTCCCAGCACTACCTTAGCCGATATAGCGGAACGTAAGGTACCAAAACATGGGAGCCGGGCAAATCCAACTATTGACCCAAGACATGATTCGGAGCCGATGCATATAATGCTATAAGTTCGGGGTGCCGCACTCATGAGAGTGTTCGGTCTTCTCGCACCATATTCTGGGGTACTTAAGCCCCTGGTGTATTGGTCGTACCAAAGTGTACGGTTGCATAATGTCATAACTGAACATATTTACATAAAAAATGAATGCAATAATAGACAAGAGCTATTTATTGTTTATTAAGAGGCTGCTTTGAAAGCAGAACGATACAAATAGTGCGATAAGCAAGAGATGGGATTATTTGACATGTCCCCCTCCAGGGGCAAGTTGCGGGACTTTATGTAAGACATGTATTTAGCTCGTTAAAGAGACCACCTGGACATTCGACGTAGCTTGCTGCCTCCCTGGCTGTTGCATCGTGTGTTCGGCAATTGTACTGCCGGACAGGCCTTCCGGAGAATGGAGTCCTGAAAGTAAGAAAAAAGAAATGGCAAAATTTGGAGCCCCTAGTGCGGTTGAGCCGCCTGTTGGGTGTGCCGTGGTTGTGCCCCTCACCTTATGCCCATGGTATTTCCAGGGTGTAGTTATGTATGCGTAGTACTGGTTTCGCAATTTTGCGAGGGCTGGGGTTGGGGCCGCACTGCTATGCTTGCTCGAAACATGCCAGGCGGTCCTTTTGTAGGTTACTCCGGGCGCGCTTGACGGTGTCCGGACGTTTAGTAGTCGGACTGGAGAATTGCCTTGAGAGGCTACTTTGTACTTCCACCGCGAGGGCCGCCATATGTTCCTCCGTTCGGAGAGAGCGTTCGGTGTTTCCATTGACCGTAATGACTCCTCGAGGGCCTGGCATCTTGAGCTTGAGGTATGCGTAGTGCGGCACCGCATTGAACTTTGCAAATGCGGTTCGTCCGAGCAGGGCGTGATAGCCATTTCGGAACGGGACTATGTCGAAGATTAACTCCTCGCTTCGGAAATTATCCGGGGATCCGAAGACCACTTCGAGTGTAACTAAGCCTGTACAGTTGGCCTCTACACCTGGTATGACGCCTTTAAAGGTCATCTTTGTGGGTTTAATCCTTGAAGGATCTGGGCCCATTTTTCGCACTGTATCCTGATAAAGCAGGTTCAGGCTACTGCCGCCGTCCATAAGGACTCTAGTGAGGTGAAATCCGTCAATGATTGGGTCTAGAACCAATGCGGCGAATCCGCCGTGGCGGATGCTAGTGGGGTGGTCCCTTCGATCGAAAGTGATCGGGCAGGAAGACCATGGGTCGAACTTTGGGGCGACTAGCTCCAATGCATATATGTCCCTGAGCGCATGCTTCCGTTCCCTTTTGGGGATGTGGGTTGTATATATCATGTTCACCGTCCGCACTTGTGGGGGAAAGCCCTTTTGTCCTCTGTTGTTCGGCGGCCGGGGCTCCTCCTCGTCATCGCTATGCAGCCCCTTGTCTATGTTTTCGGCACTTAATTTGCCTGCCTGCTTGAACACCCAACAATCCTTGTTGGTGTGATTGGCTGGTGTTTCGGGGGTGCCGTGTATCTGGCACGAGCGGTCGAGTATTCGGTCCAAACTGGACGGGCCCGGAGTATTTCTTTTGGATGGCTTTTTCTGCTGACCGGGTTTAGAGCCTCTGAATCCGGCATTAACTGTCGTATCCTCGGCATTGTCGCCGTTAATGCGGTGCTTGTGCTTGTTGCGACGCGACCTGCCATTGTTGTCCTTGGTATCCAAATTACCAGGGCTCTTGGTCATGTTATTACTACGAGCTAGCCAGCTGTCTTCTCCCGTGCAAAAGCGGGTCATGAGTGTTGTGAGGGCTATCATGGATTTCGGCTTTTCTTGTCCTAGGTTCCGGGCAAGCCATTCGTCTCAGATGTTGTGCTTGAAGGCTGCGAGGGTCTCTGCGCCCGGACAGTCGACTATTTGATTTTTCTTGGTTACGAACCATCTCCAGAATTGTCTGGCCGATTCCTCTAGCTGCTGAATTATGTGTCTTAGGTCATCGATGTCTGGTGGTCGCACATAGGTGCCCTGGAAATTGTCAAGGAATGCGGCTTCCAGGTCCTCCCAGGAACCGATTGACTCGCTGGCAAGCTATTAAGCCAATGCCGAGCTGGTCCTTTAAGCTTGAGTGGGAGGTATTTTATAGTATGTTTACGGGTTTAAACCCCTAGGGGATTTGATGATCCATTACTTCATCTGTGAAGCATAGTGGGTGTGCGGCACCTCTGTACTGGGCTATATCACGACGTAGCCCAGATGAGCTTTGTCTGATGTGTTCGGCCTGGCCGTATTTGCCATATCCGGCGTGACGGTTATCGTCACGTGTCGTGGGGCACCCACGCGATCCGTAGATCGATCTTGTTTGCCTTGCCTTGTCCTCCAATATGTCCCGCAGGTCTGGCGCATTTCCCCGTGCCTTGGTACTTTTTGAGCGGCGCCGGGGTGCGGCTTGAATTGATGGCCGAGGGGCCTCTCTGTCGCGGCCACGGGGTGGCCGGTCGGCCGCGTATACGCTGGTGATGTAGGTTTAGTTGCTTCCTACTCTAATCGGGGTAGCAGCCTGTGCCTTGGGTAGCTCTTGGAGGGGCGTTCGAGTTCGTACTCTTCGGCCGCGAGGACTTTAGTCCATATATCGGCTAGCAAGTCTTGGTCAGCTCTAAGTTGCTGCTGTTTTTTCTTGAGGCTGCTTGCCATGGCCATAAGCCTGCGTTTAAAACGCTCTTGTTCGACGGGATCCTCAGGCACGACAAATTTGTCGTCGTCGAGGCTTGCCTCGTCTTCAGAGGGAGGCATGTAGTTATCGTCCTCGACCTCTCTCTCTGCCGCTCTCTCATGAGGGTTGGCTTCTCCATCCTCCTGTGCTAAATCCTACTGGAGGGGGTTGTCTTCGGCACTGTTCGGGGTGTTATTATCTCCTGTGCCGGAATCGCCATTTTTGCTTTGGCAGGATTTAGAGCGGCGCCGCTGACGCCGGCGCTTAGGCTGTTTCTTGGAGGGGTCATCCTCCGTTGTTCCATCGCCATTCCCTTCTTTTGGGGTGTCCACCATGTATATGTCATATGACGAGGTGTCTTTCCAGTGCCCTATAGGCGCTGGTTCTTGGTCGTCTCCTTCATCGGCGTCCATACCGTCGATGTCTTCGGAGTCGAAGTCGACCATGTCGGTTAAATCATCGATAGTGGCTACAAAGTGGGTGGTGGGTGGGCTTCAAATTTCCTCGTCGTCCGCATCACAACCTTACTGACCATAGTCCGACCAGGGCTCTCCTGATAAAGAGAGATACTATAGTGAATTCATAATATCGCCAAAGGGCGAGTGCTGAAAGATGTCCGCGGTGGCGAACTCCATGATCGGCGCCCAATTGGGTTCGATTGGCAGGGGTGCGGAAGGCTCGGAGTTCGGAAAGGATTCTGGCACCTTGGAGTCGCGAGCTTCGCAAAGGACAAGACTGGTGTTCGGCTCGATCGCCGTAGGCAGTGTCCAGCCACCCATCCTCGATCGGCACAGTCGGCTCCGAGCTAAGGGTCGGAGCGGACACTAGGGCGGCCTTCTGGGCACTGTCCGGCGGCAGAGCTAGATCATGCCCATCGTGATAGTGCGGCACGCTCGGCTATGGCTCGAACCCGTCAAAGATCAAGTCTCCGCGGATGTCGACCGTGTAGTTCAAACTTCCAAATCTGACCTGATGGCCATGGGCGTAGCCTTCGATCTGCTCCAGATGGCCAAGCGAATTGGCCCGCAGTGCAAAGCCGCCGAATACGAAGATCTGTCCGGGGAGAAAAGTCTCACCCTGGACCACATCGTTGTTGATGAAAGGAGAAGCCATCGGGCCTAAAGGTGACGACACAAAGGAACTATCAACGAAAGCACCAATGTCGGTGTCAAAACCGGCGGATCTCGGGTAGGGGGTCCCAAACTATGCGTCTAGGCGGATGGTAACAAGAGACAAGGGACACGATGTTTTTACCCAGGTTCGGGACCTCTCAATGGAGGTAAAACCCTACTCCTGCTTGATTAATATTGATGATATGGGTAGTACAAGAGTAGATCTACCACGAGATCAGAGAGGCTAAACCCTAGAAGCTAGCCTATGGTATGATTGTTGTCCGTCCTATGGACTAAAACCCTCCAGTTTATATAGACACCGGAGAGGGCTAGGGTTACACAGAGTCGGTTACAATGGGAGGAGATCTACATATCCGTATCGCCAAGCTTGCCTTCCACGCCAAGGAAAGTCCCATCCAGACACGGGACGAAGTCTTCAATCTTGTATCTTCATAGTCCAGGAGTCCGGCAAAAGGTCATAGTCCGGTCATCCGGACACCCCCTAATTCGGGACTCCCTCACCCTCCATGATCGATTCCCCTCCAGCGGAGCGCCGGAAAAGGCTCCAAGATGGGATCTCATGGGTACAGAAGGTTGCGGTGGTGGAAATAGGGTTTTGTGGTGCTCCTCGGTGTTTTTAGGGTATGCAAGTATATATAGGCAAAGGAAGTTGGTCAGGGGAGACACGAGGGGCCCACGAAGGTGGGGGGTGCGCCCACCCCCTAGGGCGCGCCCTCCTGCCTCGTGGCCGCCTCGGCTGCTTCTTAACGTCCACTCCAAGTCTCCTTGATTGTGTTTGTTCCAAAAAGATCTCTCCCGAAGGTTTCATTCCGTTTGGACTCCTTTTGATATTCCTTTTCTGTGAAACACTAAAATAGGCAAAAAAACAGCAATTTGGGCTGGGCCTCCGGTTAATAGGTTAGTCCCAAAAATGATATAACAGTGTATAGTAAAGCCCATAAACATCCAAAACGGGTAATATAATAGCATGGAACAATCAAAAATTATAGATACGTTGGAGACGTATCAAGTTCCAAATTTGTTCATGCCTACCCTTCAAATTTCCTGGTTGCTATTGTTGCCATAAAAGTAATTGGTTATAGTCTCCATTGTCCAATAGAATATCAGCTTGTAATTGTGCGTCGCTCCTGTATTGCGATGTGCTTGGGTAGGTTCTTCATCTGCAACCAGTAGTGTGGCAAATGATGGAAAGTTTTTTAGAACTAGCAAGATGCCCATGCGTTGCACACATCAAGATGCATTTGTATGAGTAGTTTATCTTGTGGGCGAAAAGGATGAACGAGGGAAGACCTTATTTACAAATCTAGAGAGGGGTGTGGGTATAATTCTGCAAAATTGCCATAGTTTCCTTCCTATCCGTCGGATATAAATCGGATGGCCTATATTACAGCCGCCGCGCCACCATGAAGTCGCGTCGCCGGGAAAGTTGGGGATACTGCGGCATCCGCGTGCGCCCCTCTGGCGGCTTCTCCACCGAGATCCGGTTCCGCGGGATGCGCCTTGGCCTCGGCAATTTCGACACTGCCAACGAGGCCGCCCGCGTGTATGATGCGGCGGCGTGGCACCTCCGGTGGCCTCATAGAATATTGAACTTCCCCAACGAGCCAACACGGGAGCGGGCGCAGGAGCTCGCGCCTCTGACATGGCTTATCACCGACGAGGATCGTCGCGACAACCGGAGGCGGGAGCACCATCTCGGGATCACCAAGATGGACGAGGAAGTCATGGCGATGTGGCCCAACGCTTCTCGCAGGACATCATCAACGAGCGTGAGTTCTACGCGCAAAGGAGGGAGGAGAGGGAGAAGAGGAGGGCGTAGCGAGCCGCCTATCGCGAGGACAGGCATACGCGAAAAGCGGAAGCTCAATTCAACATGAGGCTAGGAGCAGCGTCGCCCTGGGAATCCCACGACGATCGGTATCTTCATGCCTACATTAAGACATCGGAGGAGGACATCACCGAGGAGTTGTTGGACAACGAGGAGTAGTTGAACTATCTATTTTTTTATCTATCTATGCTATATCTATGGTGAGAATTATCCTCTACTCTCTAGTCTCTACTCTCTATCTCTACTTCTCGATCTCAACACCTTAAACGCCTTTTTAAAGCGCCGCGCGTTGCGCTTCTGTTGGAGATGCTATAACATGGTAGACGAGTGCTTTAATGTTGCCCACAAGATGCGTGAGTATTACTAGTAGTATATTTTCTTGCCATGTTGAGATTTTAAAACCACGAGTGCGAACATACAGAGGAGCAATGAAGACCAAACATAGGATATTGGGGACATCTTCAAGGAGCGTGGCAAGTTAAAGAGGAGCTGCACTGAACTAGTATAACAAGCTTTGGTAAGTACCACCCTTTCAATTACTTTTGTTTAGCCTCGTGTTCTTCGATGTGAATATGTTGTAGTTTCTGTTTCTCTTAGCCTCGTGTTCTTCGATGTGTAATAAGAAGAGTCTTAATCATCCTAATGCTTTTGTTTTTAGTTTGATGTAGGAAGTGGGTGTTCTTACCTTTAGTCTGTTTATATATATTTTTTCTTTTGAATTCACGTCTTTGAGTCCTGTTATCTGGCTTCTACTAAATGGATCTAGGTTGCTCTGAGTATTGATCTAAAAAAGAAGTAACTTCATGTCAGGATGCAGTTCCTGCGAGGAGGGAAGTATGGTCAACCTCAATATCATGTTTCCAAAATGAGGCTGGATTACACACAAGGTGCCAGTTCCCTAATGATGCTGGATTAGACACAAGGTGCAAATTACCAGATGATGTCGGATTACACACAAGCCAGGTGGAGTCGTCAGCTGTTCGTGTCCTCGTGGCTCTAGTAAAGGCTGAAAGAAAGCATGCAATAGCCCCTGAGAATGCAGCCGAGTTCCTGAAGAAGCAAAAAGGGCAATCAGATGCTCTCTTCACCCAAGCCAAAGAGGAGATGGAAGAAGCCAGAAATAATCTAGCAAAGGCAGAGCAGGCTAGGCATCTCCTGCTATCTAAAACTGTTGTCAATACAAAATTTCCTTCATAATAGCTAGATTCAAATGTTTACCCAGTCAGCATGCCTGTTGTGATGTCCGTGCATCTCCTGATGTGGCACAAAATAATTTTTTCCGGGTCATGTAATAACAACAATTACTTTCCAAACAATAACAGACAAAGCATTGGACATGGTATAGTTCACGCGCAAGCCCGACATTCCAAGTTCAACTTCCACATCAAACTCATGTTCACAGATATCTGCACATTCATAGATAATGTTCACAACCATGATTCACTTCAAAGCCAAAAAAATGTGAGGAGAGTTATAAATAAAGAAAAACGTCTAGTTCCTGCTACCGGTGCGAGTACAACAAGTCAAGACCATGCATAATTAATTATATTTCGGTCATTTTCTGTGTTCTAAAATGTCGGTCGGCTCGCGGAAGGACTTGTTGCCGGCACACACACGGATTCAATGAAGGCAGGCGGGGCAGTCTAAAGCCGGTTGCATGCGGTGAGCAGGCGTGTTCAGCCAGGCCTGCAACGAGTGGGGCCCTCTTGGCCGGCGTGCCGGTTCAATGCCTGCGTTATGAGAGGTCGCATTCGTGTCAGAGCAACAACTCCCTCTAGTCCTTTTTTGTTTGGGTATAACAAAATCTCGTTTTCCATTCACATTTTACAAGTAAAATTGATGGACAAACTTTGACCCAAAATACGATGGGGACTAGTAAACCAAAACGGAGGTAGTATTTTTTTGTGATCAAAGAAGGGTTTCCCCCTTCCGATTTTCATTACTGAAAACCAACATCAAAACCATAGTATTTGCCCTAGAACTACCAGGTTCAACATCTCGCAACATAAACCCATACAACCATATGCCAAGGAGGTAGTAGTTATGAATTCCATTTTCGCTCCATACCAATCGTTCTAAAAACTACTTAGTACTTATAACGCGCCATTGAAATCGAAACTCTTACACCGCTAAAAAAGTGATATTTTAAATGTGGCTACTTGATCTGTGGCAACTGGCGAGCCACCGCCTCCAGGTCGTTCACCTGTGGTCCCGACCATCAACTCCTATCGATCAAATTATCATGCGAGCTGACTATTCCTAGAAAGGTGCACTCCACCACGTACCCGGTACCCGCGGATGTAGCAATCGTGCACCTAGGGTTTTAGGGTTTATTTGTTAACAATGCCTTTACGTAACTCTCATGTGTGCAAGACAGCGAGAGACTGGCTGCGTGCATGCGCCTCTTCTCTTCGTATATGTACTCCACCGTTTGTCTGGTGTCCAAAAAATTATACAGCGGTAATAACTTCTTGCAATGTGCCAATGCGTTGCCACACGATCAAGGTAGATTAATACATATTCACTGATTTTATAGAAAAAATAGTCTAGTTTTGAAATACGTATATCATTAAAAATATGTTATGTTTCACTCAAAATATATTCCTTTGGCAGTTTTGATGAGATAAGGGAGGAATGTTGTTGGTTTCAAGATTCGAGAAGAGGTATATGTCTAATTTCTACTCTTACTAGCAAGATGTCTATGCATTGCATGGAACATCAAGATCTTGTGGGAGAAAAGGATGAACGAGGGAAGGCCTTATCTACAAATGTGGAGAGGAGTGCGGGTAAATTGCCATAGTTTCCTTCCTATCCGTTAGATATAGATCGGACGGCCTATATTGCAGGATGGCAGGCACACCATCATCACCGACTATGCTTTTTATAAGAGTAGAGATAAAAACAGAGTTGGTGATGATGGTGTGCCTGCCATCTTGCAATATAGGCCGTCCGATTTATATCTGACGGATAGGAAGGAAACTATGGCAATTTTGCAAAAACATACCCACACCCCTCTCCACATTTACAAATAAGGCCTTTCCTCGTTCATCCTCTTCTCCCACAAGATAAACTACTCATACAAATTCATCTTAATGTTCCATGCAACGCATGGGCATCTTGCTAGTTGTTGCAAAAAGCACATGTGTATGTGAGAGAGAGGAAGAGAGGAGGAGGACGGAGTGCATGTGTGACAAAGACACAAAGAGTGTGTGTGCGAGAGGTATCATCTTAAAATGAGGTGATAGTGTGTGTGTGCACGATCGAGAGGGCGTGTCTCAAGAAGGGAAGAAAAATCTATATAGATACAAGGAGCGCGATAGAGACATGTATGCGATAGTGGAAGCACGAGTGTGCGGGTGTATAAACCTATCTAGAGGCTAGTCGATAAATGTTTGTGAGATAAATTCGAGTCGGGGTGCGAAAGCGAGAGTTTTATGTGTGAGAGAGAGAGACGGTAGTAGGGAAGGGGAGTGGAAGCGGGAATTGTGTGTGTGTGTGTGTGAGAGAGAGAGGGGGGGTTGTCTGATCGGTAAACAAATGAATAATGTCAGTTTTATAACTGGGATGGAGACGGAAAGGAGACCGCAACAAATGTTGTGTCTGCAGGAGAGAGTAATTTTAGTGGTATGAGTCATATCTAGAGACATATAGGGTGTGTGAGAGAACCCCATAGAGAGAAAGACAAAGTTAAAGACGAGTGAGACTGTGTGTGTGGCGGTGAAAAAGAAAGCTTAGGTACCTAGTGATACCAGAGAAAGGTAGAGACATGAGAGATAAGGAAAATCGTGCAATGTATAATGATAGGGAGAGTTTGACACTTCTCAATGGAGACGTCGAGAGACCATGTTTGCGAAGATAGGAGAAACATGAAGTGAGCGTGCGGGTGAGCTGGAGAAAAGAGAGTGATAGCTACATGAAGGAGCATGCATGCGAGAGAGATGGGCGTGAAAGGAGTCAACATAAAAGGGATTCAAATATTTGAATTCGAGATGATGATACATGTAATTCATACTTGAACAAAAATTGATCTATCAAACATGCATACTCATATGAATTCACGTGCATCTATGTTATTTAAGATGTAGATATTACTGATCCATACATTTTAGTAGAACATAATTTGGTTTAAATTTTTTGAATTCAACCTTATGATTTTGATATCATTGTATTTGTAAATCATATTATACATATAAAGGAGCAGAATTCTTTGTTGTGCTTTTGAAAGTATATAAAAAAATGATGTATATAGAATTTTATTCCAATCGAAAATGGATCCTTCCTGAAGGAAAATAGAATACAAACTGGATTCGAATTGAGTTGGCACAGTAAACGTGCACTCTTGCTCTGCAAAAAATTGAATGAAGCAGGGAAAGTCGTAGTAACCGCCCGAAACCAAAATCTATGAGATGAAATTACTGCCTATCCCTCACACGCAAAGCCTATCGGCTCGATTTCTATAGGTTTCGATAGGGGTAGGTTTGTAATTTCACTCAAAGATGACATAACCGCCTCTCACCCAAATTCATACACTGTGGGCACCAAAACACAGTGTCTCCTCGGTAGAAATCGACTCCCTCCCCGATTCATACACGGTGGGCGCCAAAAACAAACTCTCGTCAGCAAATATTCGGTGTATGCGAGATTACCGTCCTATCCCCAACCGACTAATATTGCTATGATGTAGGAAATTTGAAATGGGGGCTAAGTTTGTAAATTTCCTCGCATTTGAGACAAGCGCACCCTGAAGACATGGTTCCCCCTTACTCTCTCCCTCCATTTCCCCATTTGTTCTCCATGGGCGCCAAAACACCCTCTCCACCCCAGCCTTCTCCATCCGCCACCCCATCCACCGTCGTCCGCCTCCACCATGCCGGAGCTGATACCCCGACACCGTCGTCCATTACAAGAGATCGACCTCTCCCATCCACGGCTTCGTACCGGGATCCTTGCATCCCGTCATCTCGCTTCATCCCCGCCGGTGCCGCTCCTACGACCCTCCTAGACTATTTCCATGCTGCCGACAGCGATCTCTATCGCAGCACCGTCAAATTCTCAGCAGATGCATACACGGCGCTACACCAGAGGCGGTACTCTTCATATCTGCTCAACTTATTTTTCGCAGCAAGAAAATAGATCACCACTGCTTTACTCTGATTTCTTGTCCATCACTTACTTGCTAGTTGAAAGCAAACATTGGTTGCGAAGTTGCCTTTGTCAGGTTTGCACCTTCAGATCCGCC
Source organism: Triticum dicoccoides (assembly GCF_002162155.2). Classification (NCBI taxonomy): domain Eukaryota; kingdom Viridiplantae; phylum Streptophyta; class Magnoliopsida; order Poales; family Poaceae; genus Triticum; species Triticum dicoccoides. The sequence continues at coordinate 56,925,367 of NC_041389.1, read as the reverse complement.
ATGGCACGCTCAACACTATACTCGTAATGCTTATAGTTTTCCCCTTTTATATTCCACACTAGTTACATGACAGTAGACTAAATTTCAAAATTGGGTCAGTCAATTTTTCAGAGCTCGCCGGAGTTCGTCGGTGCGGAGGAAGGGGCTCGGGTGGGGATGGTGGTTGTGGGCGACGGTGGTGGGGCCTCGCTGGGCAAAGAAAACTCGACGCGGGTGGGGGTGGGGGTGGGATGGAAGAGGAACACAGGCGATGGGGTTCGGTGGTTCGGCTGGTGGCCCGTGCAGTGTTCTGTATGGGAAGAATCAGAGACGAGGAAGAAGAAGGGTTACGAGACGTAGGATCTTCATCCAACCGCCTGAAATGGTCGACTGACCCAAATGACAAAAGTCACGCGACTTGCATGTTGACATGCCTTTATACTCAGTGCCATCATCGTACCTGCTTAGCACTGCTCCTGAATCTATCAAGCTAAACAATGTGCCACTCATAATTCCAAACTTGTTGCTCAAATACGAATCTGATATGATGTTGATATTACTAAAACAGATAACATTTAATTGGTCAGCTAATGTTCCTAGTTTACTTTCAAAAAGCACGTGCACCACATATAGAGAGAGAGCAGGGAGTTGCATTCTTAATGCGCTCTGGTTCATCATGTGTGGGCACTGCGCAACGAACATTTTATTATCCAAAATCTGCTTGCTCTTCTTTAGCATATTCCTCTTCCGTTCTTCTTTAATAAGTACTCTCTTTGTTCCTAAATACAAGTCTTTGTACAGATTCCACCATGGACTACATATGGAGCAAAATGAGTGAATCTACACTCTAAAATGTATCTGTATACATCTGTATGTGATCCATAGTGGAAATCTCTACAAAGACTTATATTTTGGAACGGGGGGAGTATGATAGTAGTACAGTATGTTCCTTGTAGTGAAGATGAGCAGGGACATTTGCAGTGTAGAGGTCTATACGGTCGGTTGTGATGGACACTTTGAACTCTTCGGGCCTCTTTGATTCGTAGGATTTTGTAAACATATGAATAGGATTTGTAGTGGCCTGCCCACTTGAATCTTATAAGAATGGCAAGGAAATGCGGGGAGCTGTGTCGCCTTTGAGAGTTACACTAATATTAACAGTACCACACCTTCAATTGGAGAGAGCTGGTATCCGGAGCTTTCTAGCCGTACCGGCAATACTAGCACATGTATTCCAGCAAGTTTCACTTTGCTGATTTTACTCTGATGCTTACAGTTTTCCGGTTATATCTACACTATGATTAGTGTAGCTGCTTTGTGTCGCACTAGCAGCAGTCCACTCTTGAAGAAAAACATACCAATCATAAGTCCAAAGCTTACTTCTTCAAATACGAATTGTGATATGATACTGATTTTAGTTAACAGACACACATTTAATTGGTCAGGTAATGCTCCCACTTGATTTTCCAAATGCATGTGGCCATATATAGAGAGACAACATGGAATTGCATTTCTTTGGGCGCTGTGATTCATCACGAGTGGGCAACCAACATTGTATGCAATGAAGCGGAACCTCAAGAATATGCTTCCTCTTCTATTCTTTAACATGTTCCTCTTTTGTTATTCTGTATTTAGTACGTACAGTATGTTCCTTGACAGGAAGGGGAGCAGGGACATATGCGGTCAACAGCTGATAGAGCTGGCGTGTACGTGATTGATAGGCTTTCAATTAGTAGCGGCAATACAACACCGTATTTTCCAGCCAGTTCCAATTTCCCGATTTATATATCGTGGTTATGGTGTACCCCTTTTATGTACACTACGATCTGCCTAGTTGTTGTGTGCTCTTGTTATCATGGTTTGGCAATAAACTCTCTATACCGTATATTATGAACCTATCATCTGCCAGCTATCCTTACTTTTGGAGCCTATTTTTTGTGTACTTGTGCCAGATTATATTAATGCATGCACCATATTACAGCACACATGAGCTCTCTCATCAGAATGAAGTGATAGCGCACAAGGGTTTACAAGGGCGCCCCTATATTAGAATATCCTTTGCATTACAAATATAATCTCACTACAATTTATGTTTTCATGGTTCTCAGATATTATACGTTATTATAGTGAATATCATAATCTACGCACTAGAAGAATATTGTGGAACACTCCAATGACTTACAAAATTGGCACCAAGGCATTGAGTGCCATTCTGGATGCAATGAAACTCATACGCTCCCCACCTGTAGATTCTTGTTTAGAATATGATCCTAATGACTATTCTGACCTCGAGGAGTCAAAGGCAGATGGCCTGTCATGTTCACCCATCAAGGTGCCTATTCTAATTTGGCAATGTTTTATTGATTGTGTGTATCTTGCATATGTTGTCTTGCATTTATTCTACTTTGTTGCGCCGCCATCTGCTTAGTTTACTCATCATATATGTCGAGATGCCATGCCCATCATTTATCAATACATATTCCATCTGTCATCATACCATGTTTTTCCACCCAAATGTTGTTCTTGTGCATCAGACATCAAAAAGGAAGACGGTGATTGCCGAACCTGAAGGAGCACTAGCAAAGTCCTTGAAAAGCATGGTGGTGCCAGAGAAATCAGACAACACCCCAGTTATATTGGCTATACAACCAGTGACACAAAACGTAGAACCAACTCCAGCAGACTATACCCGTACTTCACTGGCCACACCACCAGCCCCACCACACAGGACCTACACTCCAGCAAAAGGTATACCGATTTCAGTTGCCATAGCACTAGTCGTACCACAGAAAAATCCCACTCCAGCAAAAGTACAGCAAGTCCACCGGCCGAAGACCTATCCCAACTGCAGAAACAGCCAATTCCTGAAGATTGGAACCCCATTCCAGTTATTCCCAATTTAAAAGACAATGCTTTCAATGTTGTTAGGGACTACGTGCATATATTCCCATCATGGGAAGATTATAGTGAACACAAACACCATTTTCACATCTTCCTGTCCCACTTACTTGTAAGTGCTATTATTCATGGTGATTATTTTCTTGTTTTCTGCTGATTGAACACATCAATGATTTACATTACACTGCTGTAAGTAGGCGAGGGTCAATCTGGATAGTCATGACGAGCAAAGCTTGCTTGCGTTTTTCAAGGAAGCATTGCAGCAGTATCGATGTTACCTCAGGAAATCACACTTTGATGGCAAGTCTATAAAAAGAATTTCCAGTGAAGTCTCCTGTGCTAAATTTAGAAGACATTGAATGGAAAAACCTTGTTATGCACTAGTCTTGTTTCCAGGATGAGGTACTGTCTATGATATCACATGACAATTTGAAATTCAACTTTTCCGCATGTGCCTTACGGATCTTTTTTGCAGGAAATCTTCTCGAAGAAGAATTCCGGTTTGAAAAGAATGACAGGATGTCGCAAATATGCTGCCCGCTGCTTTGCACTTGTTAGTACATGTTGTCCTATATCACTGTACTTGCATACATAGCTGGTTCATTATGTGACAACAGTATGCATGATAGCTTGCTTATCAATTGTTCGCTCCAAATTATCTGATCTGTATGAATGGTTACATTAGTGTATAATATATCCAATGCCAATGAATTTTTTTATCTCTGCATTATTCTTGTAAGTACCTGCTATCCTTTATTAGTGTACTTACATTGACAGGTAGTTGTTCATGTACCATCACTCTGCAGCTTATTTTCTTTGCCCTCCATTTTCTACACATCATATCTATATTTACTCTTACCATAAGGTTGGATAACACCGATGGTACTGAAGAAGTTTAGCTCTGCATTGCTCTTGGATGTACCTTTTTCCTGTATTGTTGTACTTACATTTATAGCTACTTGGTTATGTAGCATCACTCTTCATCTTATCTTAAATATTCTCCATTTTTTCTTATATTATCACATCTATATTTACTCTTAACAAAATGTAGAATAAAGGCAATGCTCATGAAGAAGATTTTGTGGTAAACTTCTTGAATTGCCCCCCCCCCATCAGCATGGACAAGGGCTTTATAGAGCCTGTCTTCACCAATAATGTAAGTTTGTCCTTCTCAATCCTTCAAACTTTGTTGTGTATATTTGGTTAGGCATGACTGCAACAGTTGTTTATTTTTGGTGTTTGCATCAAATTGCATGTTTAAAGTTTATTATGTAGTTCATAAACAAAAGTTTGTCCTTCTCAATTTAAGTTTCCATTTGTATAACCAAGTTCCTTCTTCATACCATGTAAATTAAACTATACAGAGCAAGTGATCTTCTTTTGCACTGCATGTATGCTTCTGTTCTTGATCCGTAATCCAGTGGTGTGGTGAACCTACCCACTACAGCACAATGTCATATTCTGTAATGTCTTAACTATATACAATGTCATATCATTCTACTATTATTTAAACCGTCTCTTTATTTGTCAATCTGAAATGGGATAAATTGACAGCACACTAACCATTGATACTTATGAGTTCTTGATCTGTAATCCAGTGGTGTCGTGAAGCTGCCAACTCCTTCACTGTGTCATTTCCTGCCATGTCTTGACCTGAACAATACCATATTATGTTAATGCTATTTTAAACTGTGTCACTTTATTCGTCAGTAAGAAATGTGATGAATTGTCAGCACTGATACTTATATGTGCAAAACATGTCATCTGTCTGCTTGTTTATCTTTCAGAGTGAGGAGGATATAAGTGTCAACAAGCGCAGTCTCATCAGCTTGCTCAGCTGCTTGCGCTGCAGCTCTGGAGCAGGCTAACCTTTCTTGAACTCTATTGAAGTGTTGTTGGTTTTGTATATTATTTTGTCGGCGTGGTTATTTGCACTGGTGACGATCTTTGATGCCCAGTGTATGTAATCTGATGTCTGCTTGTGCTTTATTATCATAGTGGCGAACTTTGATGCCCAATGGATGTAATATGCTGTAATTTATTTATTGTATAGTCTAGGTTTTTTATTATTCATGATGCTGCAGTTATTTTACTGTGTATGTATCCTGTCTTTGAAGTAAACCGGCCAAACCATAAAATTACGGTACATAATCGGGCCGTCATGCAAATCACTATGTATGATCCGCATCATGGGCCCAGTCATCTTGGTCCGTTAACAGGCCTAAATGTAAACAGTCCCACTAGTAGATTCAGGCCTTTAATAGGCCGAGTAAACCGCCGGCCCTATTTTCGCAAAAAAACTCAATGGGCTTTTAGGAGCTGAAAAGTAGGTTGGGCCTGAAACGTGCCGAACAGCTCACGGGCCGGCAGCAGGCCGAAATAGACCCCGGCCCATGATTGTGCCAATCACATCACGAGCCGTTAACAGGCCAAAATCGTCTCGATCCTTGTTTGGCCCAATCAGATTATCGGCTGTGAGCAGGCCGGATACAAACAGGGCCATAGTTAGACCAAACTATATGACGGGCTTTTAACAGGCCGAAATAAATATAGGGCCGAAATGTTAAACATGCCTTTAACAGGCCAAAACTAATATCAGGCCGAATTACTAAATGGGCCTTTAGCAAGTGGGCCCAAAAGCATAGCGTCCTGTTGACGGGCCGAATCTGATATGGGCCATAATTTAGCCCAAAGCCTCTTTAAGGGTTGGATCTAATCTGAGCCGTAATTTGGCCCTGAACATGGTAGGCTTTTAACGGGCTGAATCTCATATGGGCCTTTATTAGGCCCGGAACGTGGCAGGCTGTTAATGGACCAAATCAAATATGAAGGAAATATGCCCCAGAGGCAATAATAAAGTTACTATTTATTTCCTTAATTCATGATAAATGTCTGTTATTCATGCTAGAATTGTATTAACCAGAAACTTAGTACATGTGTGAGTACATAGACAAAACATATAGTCTCTAGTATGCCTCTACTTGACTAGCTCGTTAATCGAAGATGGTTATGTTTCCTAACCATAGACATGTGTTGTCATTTGATGAAACGGGATCACATCAATAGGAGAATGATGTGATGGACATGACCCATCCATTAGCTTAGCATTATGATTATGACAGTTTCATTGCTACTACTTTCTTCATGACTAATACATGTTCCTCGGACTACGAGATCATGCAACTCCCGAATACCGGAGGAACACTTTGTGCGCTACCAAACGTCACAATGTAAATGGGTGATTATAAAGGTGCTCTACAGGTGTCTCCGAAGGTGTTTGTTGGGTTGGCATAGATCAAGATTAGGATTTGTCGCTCCATGTTTCGGAGAGGTATCTCCGGGCCCTCTCGGTAATGCTCATCACTATAAGCATTGGAAGCATTGTAACTAATGAGTTAGTTGCGGGATGAAGTATTATAAAACGAGTAAAGAGACTTGCCGGTAACGAGATTGAACTAGGTATAATGATACCGATGATTGTATCTCGTGCAAGTAACATACCGATGACAAAGGGAACAATATATGTTGTTATGCGGTTTGACCGATAAAGATCTTCGTAGAATATGTAGGAGCCAATATGAGCAACCAGGTTCCACTATTGGTTATTAACCGAAGATGTGTCTCGGTCATGTCTACATAGTTCGATGACGATTTGTATTATGAGTTGTGACTTGATGACTGAAGTTTGTTCGGAGTCCCGAATGAGATGACGAATGTGACGAGAAGTCTCAAAATGGTCGAGAAGTAAAGATTGATATATTGGAAGGCTATATTCAGACATCAGAAAGGTTCCGAGTGATTCGAGTATTTTTTGGAGTACCGGAGAGTTACGGGAATTCGTGGGGGGAAGTAATGGGCCTTAATGGGCCATACGGGAAAGGAGAGAAGGGCCTCAAGGGGTGGCCGCGCGCCCCCCATGGGCTGGTCCGAATTAGACTAGGAGGGGGCGGCGTCCCCCTCCTTCCTTCTCCCTTCTTCCTCCTTCCCTCCTCTTACTAGGAATAGGAAAGAGGAGGGGAATCCTACTTGGACTGGGGAGTCCTAGTAGGATTCCCCACACCTGGCGCGCCCCCCTTGGGCCGGCCACCTCTTCCCTCCCCTCCTTTATATACGTGGCCAGGGGGCACCCCATAGACACACAAGTTATTATTTTAGCCGTGTGCGGTGCCCCCCTCCACAGTTACACACCTCGATCATACCGTTGCGAAGCTTAGGCAAAGCCCTGTGCCGGTAGCATCATCATCACCGTCACCATGATGTCGTGCTAACGGAACTCACCCTCGGCCTCAACTGGATCAATAGTATGACGGACGTCATCGAGCTGAACATGTGCTGAACGCGGAGGTGCCGTACGTTCGAGGTACTTGGATCGGTTGGATCATGAAGACATTTGACTACATCAACCGTGTTATTGAGATTCTTCCACTTTCGGTCTACGAGGATACGTGCACACACTCTCCCCTCTCGTTTCTATGCATCTCCTAGATAGATCTTGCGTGATCATAGGAAATTTTTGAAAATCATGCGTTCCCCAACAGTGGTATCAGAGCCAGGTCTATGCGTAGATGTTATATGCACGAGTAGAACACAAAGAGCTGTGGGCAATAATAGTCATACTGCTTACCAGCATGTCATACTTTGATTCGGCGGTATTGTTTGATGAAGCGGCTGAGACCGACACTACGCGTACGCTTACGTGAGACTGGTTCTACCGACGTGCTTCGCACATAGGTGGCTGGTGAGTGTTTGTTTCTCCAACTTTAGTTGAATCGTTTGTGGCTATGCCAGGTCCTTGTTGAAGGTTAAAGCAGCACACTTGACGAAAAATAGTTGTGGTTTTGATGCATAGGTAAGAATGGTTCTTGCTAGAAGCCCGTAGCAGCCACATAAAACTTGCAACAACAAAGTAGAGGACGTCTAACATGTTTTTGCGAGGCTTGTTGTGATGTGATATGGTCAAGCATGATTTGATATAAATTGTTGTATGAGATGATCATGTTTTGTAACAAAGTTATCGGCAACTGGCAGGAGCCATATGGTTATCGCTTTATTGCATGCAATGCAATCGCCATGTAATTGTTTTAATTTATCACTAAGCGGTAGCTATAGTCGTAGTAACAATAGTTGGCGAGATGACAATGATGCTATGATGGAGATCAAGGTGTCATGCCAGTGACGATGGAGATCATGACGATGCTTCGGTGATGGAGATCATAAGCATAAGATGATGATTGCCATACCATGGCACATATTTTTTGATTGCATGTGATGTTTATATTTTATGCATCTTATTTTGCTTAGTACAGCGATAGCATTATAAGATGATCCCTTACTAAATTTCAAGGTATAAGTGTTCTCCCTGAGTATGCACCGTTGCTACAGTTCGTCATGCTGAGACACCACGTGATGATCGCGTGTGATAATCTCTATGTTCACATACAACGGGTGCAAGCCAGTTTTGCACACGCAGAATACTTGGGTTAAACTTGGCGAGCCTATCATATGCATATATGGCCTCGTAACACTGGAGATTGAAAGGTCGAGCATGAATCATATAGTAGATATGATCAACATAGTGATGTTCACCATTGAAAACTACTCCATCTCACGTGATGATCGGACATGGTTTAGTTGATTTGAATCACATGATCATCTAGATGACTAGATGGATGTCTATCTAAGTGGGAGTTCTTAAGTAATATGATTAATTGAACTTTAATTTATCATGAACTTAGTCCTGATAGTATTTTGCAAATTATGTTGTAGATCAATAGCTCGTGTTATAGCTTCCCTATGTTTTTATATGTTCCTAGAGAAAACTAAGTTGAAAGATGATAGTAGTAATGATGCGGACTGGGATCGTGATCTGAGGTTTATCCTCATTGCTGCATAGAAGAATTATGTCCTTAATGCACCGCTAGGTGACAGACCTATTGCAGGAATAGACGCAGACGTTACGAACGTTTGGCTAGCTCAATATGATGACTACTTGATAGTTTAGTGCACCATGCTTTACGACTTAGAACCGGGACTTCAAAAACGTTTTGAAACATCACGGAGCATATGAGATATTCCAAGAGCTGAAATTGGTATTTAAGACTCATGCCCGTGTCAATAGGTATGAGACCTCAGACAAGTACTTTGCCTAAAAGATGGAGGAGAATTGCTCAACTGGTGAGCATGTGCTCAGAATGTCTGGGTACTACAATCGCTTGAATCAAGTGGGAGTTAATCTTCCAGATAAGATAGTGATTGACAAAGTTCTCTAGTCACCATCACCTAGTTATTGGAACTTCATGATGAACTATAGTATGCAAGGGATGATGAAAACGATTCCCGAGCTCTTCGTGATGCTGAAATCGACGAAGGTAGAAATCAAGAAAGAGCATCAAGTGTTGACAAGACCACTAGTTTCAAGAAAAGGGCAAAGGGAAAGAAAGGGAACTTCAAATAGAATGGAAACCAAGTTGTCACTCTTGTGAAGAAGCTCAAAGTTGGACCAAAGCCTGAAACTGAGTGCTTCTACTGCAAAGGAAATGGTCAGTGGAAGCGGAAATGCCCTGAATATTTGGTGGATAAGAAGGATGGCAAAGTGAACAAGGGTATATTTGATATACAGGTTATTGATGTGTACCTTACTAGTGTTTATAGTAGCCCCTGGGTATTTGATACTTGTTCAATTGCTAAGATTAGTAACTCAAAACAGGAGTTACAGAATAAACAGAGACTAGTTGAGGGTGAAGTGACGATGTGTGTTGGAAGTGGTTCCAAGATTGATATGATCATCATCGCACACTCCCTCTACTTTTGAGATTAGTGTTTAACCTAAATAAATGTTATTTGGTGTTTGCGTTGAGCATAAATATGATTAGATCATGTTTATTGTGATACGATTATTCATCTAAGACAGAGAATAAATTGTTATTCTGTTTACATGAATAAAACCTTCTATGGTCATACACCCAATGTTGATGGTTTATTGAATCTTGATTGTAGTGATACACATATTCATAATATTGATGCCAAAAGATGCAAAGTTGATAATGATAGTGCAACATATTTGTGGCACTGCCATTTAGGTTATATCGGTGTAAAGCGCATAAAGAAACTCCATAAATATGGACTTTTGGAATCACTTGATTATGAATCATTTGATGCTTGCGAACCGTGCCTTATGGGCAAGATGACTAAAACTCCATTCTCCAGAACAATGGAACAAGCTAGTGACTTATTGAAATAATACATACTGATGTATGCGGTCCAATGAGTGTTGATGCTCGTGGCGGGTATCGTTATTTTCTGACCTTCACAGATGATTTGAGCAGATATGGGTATATCTACTTAATGAAACACAAGTCTGAAACATTTGAAAAGTTCAAAGAATTTCGGAGTGAAGTGGAGAATCATCGTAACAAGAAAATAAATTTTCTACGATCTGATCGTGGAGGAGAATATTTGAGTTACGAGTTTGGCCTTCATTTAAAACAATGTGGAATAGTTTCATAGCTCACGCCACCAGGAACACCAGAGCGTAATGGTGTGTCCGAACATCGTAACCGCACTTTATCGGATATGGTGCGATCTATGATGTCTCTTACTGGTTTACCACTACCGCTTTGGGCTTATGCATTAGAGATAGCTGCATTCACTTTAAATAGGGCACCATAAAAATCCGTTGATACAACGCCTTATGAACTGTGGTTTAGCAAGAAACCAAAGTTGTTGTTTCTTAAAGTTTGGGGCTGTGATGCTTATGTGAAAAAGCTTCAACCTGATAAGCTCGAACCCAAATCGGAGAAGTGCATCTTCATAGGATACCCAAAGGAAATTGTTGGGTACACCTTCTATCACAGATCCAAAGGCAAGATATCCGTTGCTAAGAATGGATCCTTTCTAGAGAAGGAGTTTCTCTCAAAAGAAGTGAGTGGGAGGAAAGTAGAGCTTGATGAGGTAATTGTACCTTCTTCCGAATTAGAAAGTAGTTCATCACAGAAATCAGTTCCAGTGATTCGTACATCAGTTAGTGAGGAAGCTAATGATGATGATCATGAAACTTCAGATCAAGTTACTACAGAATCTCGTAGGTCTTCTAGAGTATGGTCCGCACCAGAGTGGTATGGTAATCCTATTGTGGAAGTCATGTTACTAGACCATGATGAATCTACGAACTAAGAGGAAGCAAGGATGAGTCCAGATTCCACGAAATGGCTTGAGGCCATGAAATCTGAGATGGGATCCATGTATGAGAACAAAGTGTGGACTTTGGTGGACTTGCCCGATGATCGGAAGGCCAAAGAAAATAAATGGATCTTCAAGAGGAAGACAGACGATGATAGTAGTGTTACTATCTACAAAGCTCGACTTGTTGCGAAAGTTTTTTGACAAGTTCAAGGAGTTGACTATGATGAGATTTTCTCACCCGTAGCGATGCTTGAAGTCTATCCAAATCATATTAGCAATTGCTGCATTTTATGATTATGAAATTTGGCAGATTGATGTCAAAACTGCATTCCTGAATGGATTTATGGAAGAAAAGTTGTATATGATGCAACCAGAAGGTTTTGTGGATCCAAAGGGTGCTAACAAAGTGTGCAAGCTCCAGCGATCCATTTATGGACTGGTGCAAGCCTCTCGGAATTGGAATAAACGCTTTGATAGTGTGATCAAAGCATATGGTTTTATACAGACTTGTAGTGAAGCCTGTATTTACAAGAAAGTGAGTGTGAGCACTACAACCTTTCTGATAAGTATATGTGAATGACATATTGTTGATCGGAAATGATGTAGAATTTTTTTGAAAGCATAAAGGAGTGTTTGAAAGGAGTTTTTCAAAGAAAGACCTCGACAATGTTGCTTACATATTGGGCATCAAGATCTATAGAGATAGATCAAGATGCTCGATAAGATTTTTCAATGAGTACATACCTTGACAAGATTTTGGAAGAGTTAAAAATGGATCAGTCAAAGAAGGAGTTCTTGCCTATATTACAAGGTGTAAAGTTGAGTACGACTCAAAGCTCGACCATGGCAGAATATAGAAAGAGAATGAAAGTCATTACCTATGCCTCAGTCATAGGTTCTATAAAGTATGCTATGTTGTGTACCAGACCTATTGTGTACCTTGCCATGGTTTTAGCAAAGGGGTACACTACAAAAAAATACACTTTCGTGATGATACATGTTTGTCACAGTAGGTCGCATTTTTTGTCATGCATGTACGTCCATGACAAATTTATGACAGAATCAAGATAGTCATACCTGTGCTGTCGTAGAAGTGTTCCATGACATTACCAAAATTATCATCACAGAAGTGTCCACTTCCATGACGATAAATCGCGCGTCACAGAAGTGTTTTCATCAAGGGTGACCGACACATGGCATCCACCGTAACGGAACGCCGTTAAGCTATCGGGTCGGATTTTGGATCCGATAACCCGTTAACAGCCCCGACCAATGGGAAATTTCCACGTGTAAAATTCTGATTGGCCGAAGGAAACACCTGTCAGCTCGTCAGTGGGCCAGATGTCGCCCGTCCATTGGAGGAGACATGCCTATGATATGTCGACACGTGGCTGGGCCAACAGAGGCCCATATAGGTTAAAAAGGCCGGCCCAGTCAAAGGCCCGTAGAACTTAATCAGGTACTAGTGGGCCAGCCCAATAACGGCCTGCTTAATAAAGGCCCATTTACGGGCCGAAGCTAATTGTTCGCCCAATATTTGGGCCCATTTACGGCCCGAAGCCAGATCTGGCCCGTTAAATGTTCGCCCAATATTTGGGCCCATTTGCGGCCCGAAGCCAGATTTGGCCCGTTAATTGTTCACGGAATATTTGGGCCCAACTACAGCCCAGTGACTTTCGGTCTGTTAGAGGCCTGATGTAGACATGGGCCCATTTCAGCCCGATGTGACTTTCAGCCTGGGAATGGCCCGTGCTGCCCATGGGCCATATATGGTCCAACGGGACATCGGGCCCGCTAACGGCCCATGCTAAAGGTGGCAACAGTTAAGCCCAACGTGACTTGGGCCTGTTAAAGGCATGTCGCATAATTCGGCCTGTTGATGCATGTACTAAGCTTTCGGCCTCTTAAAGGCCAATGATATCAGTGGGCCAAATAAGGCCCGAGATATGTTTCGGCCTGGTAACGGCCCGTGAGCTAACTAGGCCCAAAATGGCCCGGTCTACATTTCGGCCTGCTGAAGGCCCGTCAACGACTAGAGAAAATTGAGGCCCAACATACATTTTGGCCTACTAAAGGCCCGTGGTTTCATCTCGGCCGTAACAGGCCAGTACAATATTCAGCCTGTTAATGGCCCAACGCTACCTGGGCCAAACTAAGCACTGGGTCGACAAAAGGCCCAACTAAATATAGGCCGGTGTAAGTTTGGGCCTGGCGCAATGTGTGAAGGCCCCAATCATTCGGGCCCAAGAAAGACGCAGGTCGGCCCAATTGTGGCCCGCTAAAAACCTGGCCCGTTAGAGTCGAATGTTTCGGCCCGGTCGAGTACATCTGATTTTTTTCAGATAGCGAATGATGGCAGTAACTAGTTGGAATTAAGAACAAACCTACTCTATACAATAAAGAAATTATGGCATAGTAACTAAGAATAAACCTACACTATACAATAAAGTATTTAAGGTATATTACATCCACTGGGTATCGAAGTTCACCACCAGTGATCATAAAGCGCAATGAAGAAGCAGATTACAAAAACTGGGCACCATTGCAGCGTAACAAAATAATACTGAACCGAGACCACTTCCAAGACAGTTCAAGAAAGGTTAGCCTTGCGGGGGAACTGCTGCGCAAGCTGTTGAGCAAGGCTGTGAGACCGGCCTAGCATGTCGGTCATAGATTCCAGGTGTAGCTGTTTAGCGATGAGGTTCTCATTGGTGTTTCCGCAATCTTTCTTAGAGGTAGGACTTCAAGTAAAAGTTGAGTTGCAGAATGCCTTTCTGCTAGAACTTGAGACTGAAGAAGTCGAACTGATTCAGACAACGAATTTTGTGAGCTTATTTGATTGTTAGTCTCAAGTAACTTGAACACTGCATCAAGACAAGACTTTGGGGTTGTCTCGCTATCTTCAAGATGTTTTGCCTTCTTTGCTGCAATATATGTTGGGTTTGTCTCACAACCTTCAGCAGACTTGTGCATGCCATCAGGCATATCATCCTTAAAGAAAGCAGAGAGATGACAGGTTTTGCACGTGTATAAACAAAGATGATAACTATTCTGTCAATTCTATCCAATTTCAAATTAGAAAATAAAGAGCAAGTTCAAAATATCAATAGCATAATTTGGCATTGTTCATAATGCGGGGAGCTTCACCACACTACTGGATTACCATGTCAACATAACAAGCATAGATGAAGGGTAAAGAAAATCATTGTATCTATTTTGGATAATGTGCATGACATGTTGTTCATATCATCAGCCACATCAGTAAGATAAAACAGGAGATGACAAGGTGCAAACGTGGGTTGCTTCACCACACACTGGATTATAGATCGACAAAACCAAGCATACATATAGGGAGTATTAAGTAATGTGCATGGTATGAAAAAGGAATTTGGTTTTACAAGTAAAACTTAGAACTTACAGTTCTTACGAACATGCATTTTGGTAGAAACAGCAAACTAAACAGCAGTAAACGATAGGGAGTATGAGCAAATTAAACAGCAGTTGAGGATAAAGGCTTTAGAAGGACTGACTTACATTAACAGTTAACACCGGCTTTATAATGCCCTTCTCCATGTCAAGGGAAGGATAACTCAAGAATTTCAGCACATAATCTTCTTCATAAGCATTGCATGTACTCTACATTTTGTAGAGAGTAATTATGATATGATAATACTGGAAGGGATAGAGGATAATGAAGATCAGATGCAGATTGATGCTACATAATCAACTACCAATCCCTGGAAGTACAAGCGTTACAGGACAAAATGTACTGACAAGAGCAATCGGCTACACTTCTGCACTGGCATTGTCTGTGTATTCTACTTGTTGGTACGATTAAATATAGATCTGATATTTTTTAGTAAATGGTGGGCAAGGGAGATAAGATGCAGAATGCTACAAAATGAACCAATCCCTCTTCCCATAATACAAGAGTGTTTTGAACACTGGTAAACTGTACAAAACGTTCTTATATTATGGGACGGAGGGAGTAGTTGTTAATGTAAGTACAGTGATAGACCACGTTTAGTCCTTACAAGAGGACTGCATAGCTAAACCTCTTCAAAAGCATTGGGTTGATTCTAAATTTGTGTAAGAGTCCATACGGATCTTATAATGTCCACCAAATGGACGATTACGAGGCTAACATGTGCAGTGATGCTACATAATCAAACAGCTATGAAAGTAAGTATGGTCATATAGGGCAAGAGGTACTCACAAGAGCAATGCAGTGTGCAGTATAGTTGCGAGATTCTGTGGTCCCTTGAGAACGAATGTTCTTCTGCTAACAGTTTTCATACAAGTGAGACATTAAGGCAAATGCAGAAATGTAGTTCAAATTGTGATGTGATATCATAGACAGTACCTTACGCTGCAGCCGAGACCAATGTGTAACAAGATTATTCCAGTCACCATCGGTTAAATGTAGCACCGGAGACTTTACAGAAATTTCGTTCAGAGGCTTGCCATCGAAGTGCGCTTGCCTCAGGTAGGAAACATACTTCATCAACGAGTGCTTGAAAAGTGCAACCAACCCTTGCTCGTCATCACAATCCAGTTTGCTCCTCGCCTATTTAAAAGAATGAAATCTTGTGTCTTCTGTCAGCAGAAACATATGCAGTAATGACCATGAATAACATTAGTACATTACTTACGTGCAAGTTGCGGAGGAAGACTGGAAATTGTTCTGTGTCTGCGGTATAATCTTTCCATGAAGGAAAGATGCGCACAAAGTTCCTGACAACAACATAAGCTTCGTCTTCTAAACTGGGAAGAAATGGAACAGGGGTCATATTTGCCGCAATTGGGGCTCTCTCTGGTTCGAAAAGGGATTTGGCAACTGGATTTGGTGTACTCTTTGCTGGAATGGGGGGTTGGCATCGTACAGCTAGTGCTATGTCAACTGGCATAATCATACTGTTTGCTGCAGTTGGGGTCTGCTGAGTTGGGGCATCAGAAATGACCAGTGTAGTAGGGCTAGAGTCTGCTAGAGTTGGGGTATTTTGTGGGTGAGGTGATATTGCAACTACACCTAATGGGCTATTTGATTTATCAGGTTCCACTACCTTTTCCAAATACTTTGCTTGTGCTCCTCCACAATCAGCAATCGCCCTCTTCCTTTTGAACGTCTGATACACAAGAACAGCCTTTGAATGGATAAATATGGTATGATGACAGATGGAATATGTACTGAAAATGGATAGGCAGGGCGTATTCACATACACGATGTGTAAACTAAGCTAATGGCATTTCAACAAAGTAGAAGCAATGCAAAGCATCAGTTGCAAGATATGTGCGAGCAATGTAACCTTGGAAAGTTAGAGCAAGTACCTTGATGGGTGAATAAGATAGGGCATCTTCCTATGACTCCTCCACTAGGGAGCTACATTGACTTAGGTCTCCCTCTAGCTCAGAATCACTATTAGGATCATATTCTGAGCATGAATCTGTAGGTGAAGAGCGTTTGCATTGCATTGCATCCAGACTTGATTTCAGTCCCTTAATGCCAAGTTTGACAGCCATGGCATTGTTCTGCTTTATTCTTTTCATGCATGCAAGCTCATAATCATTATGATGCTGTTCAGAATCTGAGATTCATGAAAACATAAAAAGTAGTCAGATTATCTATGGAATGCATTGCGGATTCAACTCGGAGAGTGTCTCCCTATAAACCCCTGCATATGCAAAGTTCACCTCCCCAACCGTGCTGACCAGACCACACACAGAAATACAAACCCCTTATGCCTCTATAACAGGCAGGCGCACATTTCAAAACTGAAGTAGGAACATTAGAATCATATGAAATTCGTATTTGAACAAATAAACTAAGCAATTATGAGTGGCGTAATGTTTAGCTTCAAGGGTGGAGTGTTGGTAGTGCGACACAAAGTAAGTAGGCAGATTGTATTCCATGTAAAAGATCGAAACCTATGTAAAAGCTGGAAATGACACTTTCTTTCTATACAATGCAGTGTTCGTTACCCACACATGATGGAAGAGATCACATAGAGAAATACTATTCACTCATGTCTACGGTTCCAGTATTTAGAAACAGGGTGGTCCACCCTAAAAGAATATTGAAAACAAATATGACAAGGCAAGCATAGATGTAGTGAATCAATCATTTACTTGTGAGCTTACTAGGACAAGTATGCAGAATTGTAACTGCAGTAAGAGACCGTCCAAAATCTGAATGAAGAAGTTTGTCTAGCACTTATTGTTTGCAACTAATCGACGTGAATAATTGGATATTATATCGAATGAGTAAGAAAGACAAGTAAAATTGTCAACAAACCTGGCTTGCAGTAGTAATCTGGGTCAATGTCACTACGACCAACAATCCAAAATGACTAGTTTCTGTTTCGAGGGCCGGAATTTTGAAAATCATGTGAACTTTAGAGGTACTAAAGATTACCGAAATACATCTGAACCATTATGTGTAGGTAGCACTGAGCACACAACAAACCCTAATGACAGTCCTACCTAATGAGTAATGAATCAATTAGAAAATGGGTGATGAAGAGTGGCTGCTAAGTGTTGAGGACGCATCTCAGGATAAATCGGGTTGGCTTGGTGGGTGCTGCACGCTTGAGCCCTGAACGGACTGGGAAGGTAGGCACGGTGGCGCGCACGAGCAGCGGTGACGCTGTTGGGCGAGCGGCTCCTGGCCTCCTTTTAGTCCGGCGTCTCCTCCTAGAGTCATGCGGTCCGGGGACGGCAAGTCACCGGCGAGGCAGGCGGCTGGGGGCGAGTAGAGATCGGAAGCGCGCAGCAGAACAGAGGGGAATCGGGGCCTGGGACGACCCAAAATCCCAAGGTGGGCCGGCCCACCGTGGGCACCCTGTAGAGATACACACCCGAGCGGCGAACATGCATTTTTGAAACTAATTTAGGAACATTTAGCTGACCAATTAAACAACTCTGTCTTAATAATATCAGATTCGTATTTGAACATCTAAGCTTGTTTAGCTTGATGGGTGGAGCAGTGTTATTATGACACGAAGCACGTATTCTGATCGTATAGTGATCATAAAAGGGGGAAACTCTAAGCATATTTTTTTAAGCAAAAGAGGGTTTCCCCTCCGATTTCTATTAAAGAAACTACCACAGAACCAACATGATCAATTAAACCCTAAGCATGATCAATTAAACCATATTATGGCTGTGCCATGGCAGATTTGAAGCTGCAAACCGGAGAAATGATATTTAGCATCCATTGTTTGCTTTGGACTAAGAACTAAATTCTAAGAGCTGAAAAGAAAGGAGAGTAACCAAGTTAAGATCTATTTTCTGGTTGAGATCAAAAAGTTGAGGAGATATGAAGTACCACCTCTCTTGAGGCGCCGTGTAGGCATCGGGGGTGCGATGGCTGTCGGTGGCGTTGAAGCGGATCTATGACGGTAGACGGGTGCATCGGGGGATACGTCCCATTGTGGTGGAAGAGAAGGTCGTGTGAGCGGCCCCGGCAAAGAGGACAACGGCGCCGATGAAGCGAGAGGACGCGATGCAAGGCTATTGGTCTATCGCCGTGGATGAGAAACGTCCATCTCTAGTAGTGGACGACACGGTCTTGGTAGGCGCTCCGGCATGGTGGAGGACGGTGGCGATGGATGTGGTGGAGGACGGCAGCGATGGATGGGGTGGCGGACGGAGGCTGGTGTGGGGATGGGGTGTTCTAGTGCGGACGGTGTATGAATGGGAAATGGAGGGAGAGGTACGGGGAACCATGTTCTTGGGAGGCGCCTGTCTGAAATATGGGAAAGTTGCAAACTTAGCCCCCGTTTAAAATTTGGACGTCTCGTCGGTTGGGGATAGGACAGTAATCTCGCATCTCGCCAATATTTGCCCAGAGTGATTTCAGGCGAGGAGAGGGTGGTTGGCGCCCATGGTTGGCGCCCACGGTGTATGAACGGGGCCAACAGGTAGGGCGGTTGTGTCACGTCTGAGTGAAGTTACAAACTTGCCCCTATTGAAAATATTTGCCTACATCGATTTCGGCCGAGTCGAGTTTGTTTTGCCACCCACCGTGTATTAATTGGGAATGGAGGGAGAAACAGAGGTCTTTCAGACGAGCTTGAATCAAATGTGTTTTGCCGCCCATGTTTGATGCCCACTGTGTCGGAATGGGCTCAGAGGCGGTCGTGTCACGTCTAATTGAAGTTACTAACCTACCCCTATTTAGAGCAGTGGAAATCGGGCCGATGGATTGTCCGTGTAATGGGTAGACAGTAATTTCTATCTCCCAAACACTTGGCTTCGGGAAGCCGACGTGGGAGTGGACATTTTGCTGCTTCTTTCGAATTTTGGGACAATAAGCATCCACGTTTACCCTGGCAACTAAATCTGAATCCATTTTGTATTCCTATGTGAATCTTTATAAATCATTCTATGTGTTTTTATATATCTTCAAAAGGACGACAAAGATGTATTCCACTGTCATATATGAATATGGTTTACAAATGCCGATACTCAAATTCAGAAACTAGAATCCAGTTTAAGGTGAATTCGAATATTTGGAACACTTCATCTCCAACTCAAATGTCACACGCAGCATAATGTGTACTCCCATTTAGATATGTACACAAGCGATGTATCAAGATTCAAATACCGAGTCAATCAACCAAGAATGTACAGAACTAACAGACATATAAACACTTATAGAGTATATGGATCAATAATATCAACTAACATACATAAGCCAGGCCGCTGTACTTTTTTTGGCTACAACAGCATCCTTTTTTTAGCCAGCATCTTGGCCCTTTCCGATGCGTGCCACTTATGGTCCATATATACTACTACTATTGCTGAATACAAATTCAGCCCGATTGGCATATTTGTAGGTCTGGCTGTCACGCCCAAGATGCGACCCTATCCTAAAGGAACTCGAAGGTCCCAGCAAGGATAGAAGCGCATCTTGAAGACGCTTTTGCAAGGTGGATATCATTACATCAACATTACATAATAGTGGGGATACATACAAGAGGCATACAATTCCACACGAATACAACATCATCATACATAAGAGCACCATCCGACTACAGATGAAACATAAACAGAAACTCAAATGACATCCACCCTACTAGCCCAGGCTGTCGACCTGGAACCTATCCCCTGATCGAAGAAGAAGCAGAAGAAGAACTACAAAACAAGCAAACATCGCTCTCGCGTCATGATCATCGCATAACCTGTACCTGCAACTGTTGTTGTAGTAAACTGTGAGCCACGAGGACTCAGCAATCCCATTACCATGGGTATCAAGACTAGCAAAGCTTAAGGGGTAAGGAAGGGGTAAAGTGGTGAGGTTGCAGCAGCGACTAAGCATATATGGTGGCTAACATACGCAAATAAGAGCGAGAAGAGAACAAGCGGAACGGTCGTGAAGCTAGCAATGATCAAGAAGTGATCCTGAACTCCTACTTACGTCAAACATAACCCAAAACCGTGTTCACTTCCCGGACTCCGCCGAAAAGAGACCATCACGGCTACACACGCGGTTGATGCGTTTTACTTCGGATCTGGTGTCAAGTTATCTACAACCGGACATTAACAAATTCCCATCTACCCATAACCGCGGGCACGGCTTTCGAAAGTTTATACCCTGCAAGGGTGTCCCAACTTAGCCCATGATAAGCTCTCGCGATCAACGAAGGATATACCTTCTCCCAGGAAGACCCGATCAGACTTGGAATCCCGGTTTACAAGACATTTCGACAATGGTAAAACAAGACCACCAAGACCGCCCGATGCGCCGACAATCCTGATAGGAGCTGCACATATCTTGTTCTCAGGGCAACACCGGATGAGACAGGCTACGTGTAAAACCAGACTTCGAGTTTCCCCGAGGTGGCCCCGCAGGCGGCTCGGTTCGGACCAACACTTAGACAAGCATTGGCCCGGGGGGGCTAAAATAAAGATGACCCTCGGGTTGGCCGACCCAAGGGAAGGGTATAGGTGGTGGTGAGGCAAATGGTAAAACCAAGGTTGGGCCTTGCTGGAGGAGTTTTATTCAAAGCGAACTGTCAAGGGGGTCCCATAAATCACCCAACCACGTAAGGAACGCAAAATCCGGGAACATAACACCGATATGACGGAAACTAGGGCGGCAAGAGTGGAACAAATCACCAGGCATAAGGCCGAGTCTTCCACCCTTTACCAAGTATATAGATGCATTAATTAAATAAGAGATATTGTGATATCCCAACATAATCCTGTCCACCATGGAGCAATCTTCAACTTCACCTGCAACTAACAACGCTATAAGAGGGGCTGAGCAAAAGCGGTAACATACCCAAGCAACGATTTACTAGGAAGGGTGAAAAGGTTAGAGGCTGACAAGGCAATTTGGGAGGCTTTAAGAGCAAAAGATAGATAGCGCAGCAAAGCGATAGAACGAAGCAACTAGCATAGCAATGATAGTAGTGAGATCCAGGATAGCGGTCATCTTGCCTGAAATCCCGCTAGGAAGAAGAACGAGTCCATGAAGAAGATGAAGCCACGAAGACGAACCAAGCGTACACGAACGAATCCTCACGATCGCAACGAAACAGGAACTATCGAGAAGAATCACACAACATGGTAAACACACCACACATATACCAGACATGATGCAAAACCAAGCATGATGCATGACAAGGCTACATGAAGCTACTCATGGCAAGAGATGATGCATACAAGAGCAACACATCAAAGCAAGTTTAAATGAGGCCGGAAGCAACATATAACAAATCCGGTAAGTCCTCATATGCAAATTTCGAAATTGGTCCAGATCTGAATAAACCTTATGTTCAAGTTGTTAAACAACAAGTTAAGATGCACCAAGATGATCTACACGAGATTCTAGTCAAGTTACATATAAAGTTCATTTAATTTGGAGCTACGGCCTAGAAGATATGAGCAAAACAAGTTAAACATGGCATTGATGCAAAATGCATACAAACATCAAGAAAACACTCTCAAAACATGGATGCAACATGATAATATGAAACTACATGCAAAATTAAGCAAGTTTCATATAGAGCACACTCAAAACGGAGCAACGGTTCAACACATACACTCCAAACATGATATGACAACAATCTGTCCAAAACAGCAACTAGGCATCTTACAAGCATCAAAACAATATGCTACTGCACCCCAACATGAGAACAAAAGGCATGGACATGATGTACATATAAAGCATAACAAAACATGAACTCTAAGCTATCTCCAGAAATCGCTAGAACATGCTCAAAACACATGGCAAGATTGCAAATAATAATAGTTTCAGACTTTGCAGAAATAACATCAGGTTGCAATGTTTAGAGCTATCAAACAACATGTTACAGGAATTTAACATGGAAAACAAAGGCATGGAATGAATCTACTAAATTCATAGCAAAAGTCCTTTATTGACCATGAGCCAAAAGGGCACAGAAAATATGATGGCACCCATGTAAACATGGCAAGTTATATGACAGCTTCAAACATGGCAGGAACAACGATAAGTAGGCATGTTGATGAGCTTGTACCACTCACCACAGAGCAATACATGGCATGAAAAGGCAACCAACACTAAGAAGACATGTTTTTGAAGCTAAGCATGGCAAGAGCAAGTTCATAGGGTGCATGGATCACTAGCAAAACACATGGCAAAACTGAACTTCATGTTAACAGGCTGACAGCAACATTATTTAGCAACTTTGGAGCAAGAATACAACAAGCTATAAATGCAACCAGAGGCATGGATGGATAGAGCATAACATGTATAACAAAACATCCTTAGTGAACATCTCCAGATTATGCATGGAATGACTTGTAGCAGCAGGTTTACATGGCAACAAAATATAACAGAATCAGCCTCGCAAAACAGCAACAGCAAGTACCCTACTTAACAAGCTTGAAGCACTCACTACACAACTCACACAAATACATGGATTGCACCTCTGTAAAGATGGCATGATGTAGTTCAAAACACATGTAGACATCAAGCCCATAGGATGCACACATCAAATGCAACAAAAAAGACAAATCACCAAGTTATAACAGTTTCAGCAGATTAACATCATATAGCACTCTTGCAACGATGATTCGGGCATCAAGATGATCTCAAACAAGCATGGCACAATGGAATGAAATGTAAAGCATCTCACAACAAACATTTTGACATATCATATGCATGAAATGGAGCTACGGATGCAGAGTTATGATGCGATAAACAGGGGACCAGAATGTCAAAATAATATCAGGACAGACGAAAATCACCTCCGGATCTGAGTTGACCTAGGCACGGACGTCGAAGCAGGGCCGGAGTTTGCCGGAGGACTTGCCGGAGAGGGGAAGGGCGGCCGGAGATGGGAGTCGCCAGATCCGGGCGCGATCTCCAAGGGGCGGCGCCGGACGCGAGCGCCGGAGTCGGGCGGCGCGGCGCCAGAGAGGAGGCGCGGGGGCGGCGCACCGGAGCAGGGACGGCGGCACTCAGAGGAGTACTCGGGCGCGGAGGCGAGGGGCGACGGCGGGGCGTGGGGCGGCGGCTCGACGAGGGG
>NC_041389.1:56890538-56901413 GCF_002162155.2 Triticum dicoccoides | reverse complement strand
CCGCGGGCCGGTGGCGCGAGGACGATGGCGGAGGACACGTGGTCGGATCTGATTGGGCGAGGGAGGCGGCGCAGGCATGTCCGGCAGGGTCCGGACGTGTCCGGCTGTGGAAGGAGGAAGAAGCTAGGGTTTCGGGGGATTCATCCGTGAATTTCGGAGGGGGGACTAATTTATAGATTCTGGGAGCTAGGAGAGTCCAAATGGGGAGCGGTTTTCGGCCACGCGATCGTGGTCGAACGACCGAGAGCATGGAGGGGGTTTGGATGGGTTTTGGGCCACTTTGGAGGGGTGTTGGGCTGCACACAAAAGAAGCTTTTACGGTTACCCGGTTAACCGTTGGAGCGTCAAACGACCTCCAAATGACACGAAACTTGACAGGCGGTCTACCGGTGGTATACCAAGGCCACTTGGCAAGCCTCGGTCCATTCCGAGAACGTTTAACACCCGCTCACAACGAGAGACAAAAGGGGAATGCCGGAGGACATAGGAGTGTCGGATTGCAAAACGGACAACAGGGAAAATGCTCGGATGCATGAGACGAACACGTATGCAAAATGAGATGCACATGATGACATGAAAAAAAGCAACACGCAAGCAAATGACATGGCAATGATGGCAAATAACTGAAGGACACCTGGCGCATCGAATCCGGGGTGTTACAACACTCCTCCACTAACAAGAGATCTCGTCCCGAGATCTTAGGACCGAGACGGAAGGGAAATGGGATGAGGTGAAACAAGAACTCAAGAGAAGAAGCAAAGAATCGAGAGCACTCGAGAAGAAGAGAGGAACGACGAGAATGACGAGAATCGAAAGCTCACGGAATCAGATAGACTATAAAACCACTCCGGTTAGAACGAGATAAGAAACGAATAAGACTGAAAGGATTTAGGCAGCACTCCGGCTGAACATGGAATGAATAGAACACGAGCTTAACCCAAAGAGATGGCACTTGGCGAGATGAACAAAGCAATGCCTCCGGAAGAATTGAAAGAATGGAATGAAAAGAACTAAGAAGGAAGGATTGAACGGAGTTGTTGAGAAAATCAACAACGAAAAGAATAAGCTTGTAGTGGACTTATAGGTAACATCTCAAGATCATAAGGTGATAACCGGACACAAACGGAAATGATTGGATAGCTGAGAAGAACGAAGAAATGCAAAACTCCACTTCAAAAGAATACGGAGAAGTAATTGCACCTCGAGAAGCAAGAAGAAGGATACTTGAGCTCCTTCGATTAGAATCTTGATGAACTCTTTGGAGAATGAATTAAATTATGACGATCCACCATGAAGAACTCCGGTAACAAAAAAAGATGATGAGGTAGAATGAAGGAAGAAAGAATAAGATGAGCCTTGCGGTGATTTAGATGGAGGTTCCGTCGAAATAGCCGAGGAAAATTTGAACTCCGGAAAAGAAAAGATGAACACACTTGGGACTAGAATATATTCATCGAGAACAAACTCCGAAGGAAGGACTTAATCGCTAGGATGAAATAAGAATAAGATTTATAGTATGCTTATCCTTCATCAAATTTCATTGATGACAACCGGATTTGGCATGCAACTTATTCTTGTTGAAAAGGATTAAGGGATGGAACATAGCACAAAACTTGAGAAAGTCTTCATGAACCACCGGTAGGATTTGGAAAGAACGAATGAATTGATATGATAACCAAGGAAAGGAATCTGAAGGAGCCACCGTAAGAATTCGAAAATGATTGGTGAAAGAGAATGAACCACCGGGAAGAATTAGAAGAACAAATATGCTAGAGGGGGATTTAGATGCAAAAGAACAAAGAGATAACAAGCTGATTAAAGTATACTTGAAAGATGCACCGGGATAATGTAGAACGATAGCTGGAATGTGAGGACGAAGAATTCTTCTAGAACGATGGCCTCTGGTGAAAAGAAACGGGAAAACAACTTTTGACATACTCCGGATGGGTAAGAAAAATAATATCTGATAACTAGAATAATTCAAGAGGATAACATGAAGCTGGAACCCCGAATCTTCGAGAGAACGAGCAAGATTTAGAGGAAAAACTCTTCTTGGGTCTTCAAATTCGACGAGAAACACCACCAAAATTACTGAGATACTCCAGGAGAATGAAAAACCGAAAAGGTTGAGCCAACAATGAAAAGCGTTTGAACGAGATCTTGGAAAGGCATCTGACTGACGGGATCCATTCTTACGTCACACTTGAAAAGAATTGAGAATAACTCCGGGAGAATTAGAAGAGTCAGGTAAGATCCTGGGAAAAGACCTGTGGGTTAGGGCCCACTGAAGAGAAAAACACCGTTGGAAAGGATCTTGAAGGATAGATGATGCACCGGAACAATTGAAATATTTGAATGAGGTGACAACCTCGAATTAATTGGAACACAGACGAATCTCCTGAGATGTCTTGAACACTCCCTAAGGATAAACTGGCGAGAGGCGAACGAGCAGGGAAAACACTTGAGCCAAGGAAAAGAATATAATCACTACCGAAAAACTTGAATTGAGTCTACCGGAAAAGAGATGAAGAATGACGAACGAGATGAGAATTCACCGGTTGAAATAATTAACAAAAGATTGAAGAGGTTCCACACGAATGAAACTGATGGTCAAAAGAGACTCGAACTCCGGGAAGAAGAGGTTGGGAGGGCGGGAAAACAAAGGCAACTTGGAAGGGGGAACTAACGAATATCTTGAAGAGAAAACACCGGTTGAAATAATTGAGGAAAGAAAGCAAAGACTTCGCACGAGTAGGATGGATACTCGATTACGGACTCCGGCTCCTATAAGAAAAAGGGGTGGGCGGGTGGGAATAAGAAAACAACTTAGGATTGAACTCAATGATGAAGAGGCTCGACTCGACTTGACGAGAAATGCACCGGATAAAAGAACTGAGAACCAACTACCGGAAACCTAACTGCGTGATCCTAAAGAAAGTTTGAAGGGGAAGAGAAGTAATTCAAAACACCTACATCAAGATTCCTCACCAGAGCGATGAAGTGGCTGAGGAGTAAAAAGAATTCCTACTCTCCGATATAACTAGACTCCGAAAACAGTTTTCTTCTAGACTCAACAACGGAAAAACTACACGATCAATCAAGGGGGCTCCTAAGGTCGGTCAAGGCTCTGATACCAACTTGTCACGCCCAAGATGCGACCCTATCCTAAAGGAACTCGAAGGTCCCACCAAGGATAGAAGCGCATCTTGAAGACACTTTTGCAAGGTGGATATCATTACATCAACATTACATAATAGTGGGGATACATACAAGAGGCATACAATGCCACACGAATACAACATCATCATACATAAGAGCACCATCCGACTACGGATGAAACATAAATAGAAACTCAAACGACATCCACCCTGCTAGCCCAGGATGCCGACCTGGAACCTATCCCCTGATCGAAGAAGAAGCAGAAGAAAACTCCAAAACAAGCAAACATCGCTCTCGCGTCATGATCATCGCATAACCTGTACTTGCAACTGTTGTTGTAGTAAACTGTGAGCCATGATGACTCAGCAATCCCATTACCATGGGTATCAAGACTAGCAAAGCTTAAGGGGTAAGGAAGGGGTAAAGTGGTGAGGTTGCAGCAGCGACTAAGCATATATGGTGGCTAACATACGCAAATAAGAGCGAGAAGAGAGCAAGCGGAACGGTCGTGAAGCTAGCAATGATCAAGAAGTGATCCTGAACTCCAACTTACGTCAAACATAACCCAAAACCGTGTTCACTTCCCGGACTCCGCCGAAAAGAGACCATCATGGCTACACACCTAGTTGATGCGTTTTACTTCGGATCTAGTGTCAAGTTATCTACAACCGGACATTAACAAATTCCCATCTGCCCATAACCGCGGGCACGGATTTCGAAAGTTTATACCCTGTAGAGGTGTCCCAACTTAGCCCATGATAAGCTCTCGCGATCAACGAAGGATATACCTTCTCCCAGGAAGACCCGATCAGACTCGGAATCCCGGTTTACAAGACATTTCGACAATGGTAAAACAAGACCAGCAAGACCGCCCGATGCGCCGACAATCCCGATAGGAGCTGCACATATCTCGTTCTCAGGGATGAGACAGACTACGAGTAAAACCAGACTTCGAGTTTCCCCAAGGTGGCCCCGCGGGCGGCTCGGTTCGGACCAACACTTAGACAAGCATTGGCCCGGGGGGGCTAAAATAAAGATGACCCTCGGGTTGGCCGACCCAAGGGAAGGGTATAGGTGGTGGTGAGGCAAATGGTAAAACTAAGGTTGGGCCTTGCTGGAGGAGTTTTATTCAAAGCGAACTGTCAAAGGGGTCCCATAAATCACCCAACCGCGTAAGGAATGCAAAATCCAGGAACATAACACCGGTATGACGGAAACTAGGGCGGCAAGAGTGGAACAAATCACTAGGCATAACGCCGAGTCTTCCACCCTTTACCAAGTATATAGATGCATTAATTAAATAAGAGATATTGTGATATCCCAACATAATCCTGTCCACCATGGAGCAATCTTCAACTTCACCTGCAACTAACAACGCTATAAAAGGGGCTGAGCAAAAGTGGTAACATACCCAAGCAACGGTTTGCTAGGAAGGGTGAAAAGGTTAGAGTCTGACATGGCAATTTGGGAGGCTTGAAGAGCAAAAGATAGATAGCGCAGCAAAGCGATAGAACGAAGCAACTAGCATAGCAATGATAGTAGTGAGATCCAGGGTAGCGGTCATCTTGCCTGAAATCCCGCTAGGAAGAAGAACGAGTCCATGAAGAAGATGAAGCCACGAAGACGAACCAAGCGTAGACGAACAAATCCTCACGATCGCAATGAAACAGGAACTATCGAGAAGAATCACACAACATGGTAAACACACCACACATATACCAGACATGATGCAAAACCAAGCATGATGCATGACAAGGCTACATGAAGCTACTCATGGCAAGAGATGATGCATACAAGAGCAACACATCAAAGCAAGTTTAAATGAGGCCGGAAGCAACATATAACAAATCCGGTAAGTCCTCATATGCAAATTTCGAAATTGGTCCAGATCTGAATAAACCTTATGTTCAAGTTGTTAAACAACAAGTTAAGATGCACCAAGATGATCTACACGAGATTCTAGTCAAGTTACATATAAAGTTCATTTAATTTGGAGCTACGGCCTAGAAGATATGAGTAAAACAAGTTAAACATGGCATTGATGCAAAATGCATACAAACATCAAGCAAACACTCTCAAAACATGGATGCAACATGATAATATGAAACTACATGCAAAATTAAGCAAGTTTCATATAGAGCACACTCAAAACGGAGCAACGGTTCAACACATACACTCCAAACATGATATGACAACAATCTGTCCAAAACAGCAACTAGGCATCTTACAAGCATCAAAACAATATGCTACTGCACCCCAACATGAGAAAAAAAGGCATGGACATGATGTACATATAAAGCATAACAAAACATGAACACTGAGCTCCCGGGCGGCAGCAGGGCGGCGAGGCCGCGGCCGGCGACGGGCGGAGCACGGGCGGCGGACGGGCGCGTCGGTGAGGCGGCGGCGGGCACCGGCGCGGGGCCGAGGCGGCGGGGCACGGACGGGCCGGGCGGCGGCGGATCTGGGCCTGCGCGGGCCGAGGATGGGCTCCGCGGGCCTGCGGCGCGAGGACGGCGGCGGAGGACACGTGGTCGGATCTGATTAGGCGAGGGAGGCGGCGCGGACATGTCCGGCAAGGTCCGGACGTGTCCGGTTGCGGGAGGAGGAAGAAGCAAGGGTTTCGGCGGGATTCATCCTTGAATTTCGGAGGGGGGACTAATTTATAGATTCTGGGAGCTAGGAGAGTCCAAATGGGGAGCGGTTTTCGGCCACGCGATCGTGATCGAACGACCGAGAGCATGGAGGGGGTTTGGATGGGTTTTGGGCCACTTTGGAGGGGTGTTGGGCTGCACACAAAAGAAGCTTTTACGGTTACCCGGTTAACCGTTGGAGCGTCAAACGACCTCCAAATGACACGA
Source organism: Triticum dicoccoides (assembly GCF_002162155.2). Lineage (NCBI taxonomy): Eukaryota > Viridiplantae > Streptophyta > Magnoliopsida > Poales > Poaceae > Triticum > Triticum dicoccoides. Next base: position 56,895,393 of record NC_041389.1, on the reverse strand, counting down.
AACTTGACAGGCGGTCTACCGGTGGTATACCAAGGCTACTTGGCAAGCCTCGGTCCATTTCGAGAACATTTAACACCAGCTCACAATGAGAGACAAAAGGGGAACGCCGGAGGACATAGGAGTGTCGGATTGCAAAACGGACAACGGGGAAAATGCTCGGATGCATGAGACGAACACGTATGCAAAATGAGATGCACATGATGACATGACAAAATGCAACACGCAAGAAAATGACATGGCAACAACGGCGAATAACTGAAGGACACCTGGCGCATCGAATCCGGGGCGTTACACTGGCACAGCAATCCAAATGAAATGTCTCCGAGTCTTATCAATTAATACAGACTTGTGCTCAAATAAAATTACAAACCAAAAAAACAAAAAAAAACAATTATTACATGATCTCTAAAACAAATGGTTTGATTGATTACATGAATAGACAACACAAAGGTTATTCAACTATGGAAAGAACATTTCACCTATGATTTACCAAGTAGGAATTTAATTTCTTTTTTCCTTCAGGACCTTAACAATCTGGTCAGTCTCAGCTTGCTTCGTTTTGAAATCCACCAAATATTTAATGGTTGTCTTGAGTACTGCTTGTGATTGTGCTGTTTGCTTCCTCAACATGTCAACTTCATCTCTAAGTGCAGAAGTAGAATCTCTTTCTACCACTAGTTTAGCCTCTAGAGCATCAGCAGTTGGCAATTCATAATGCATGATTGGGCCGGTGCCACTGTTGTGGGATGATGCAACGTCCATGGGGACCTCGCTCTTTGATCTTGGGCTAACCTGTTTTTCCATTAAAGTTCTGATTGGATTCAGAAAAGTTGAAGTTAGCAAAACATCTCAACTGGGAGTTATAACAGCAAACCAGTTAAACAAACAAGGAACTAAAGAGTTTCAATTGGATGCTGAAAAGTAGTTATTAACATCATTGTAACCCACTGTTGCAGCAGGAAAGCAGTTAAACAAACAAGTAGATATTTAAGTTAAGGCAAACAGGTAATTCTTAATAGTAAGTATCAAACACATAGATAGGCACGGTCTACAATATGATTAATAGGCTGTGCCATTATGTAATCAGTAGCAAACTAAATTAAGCCAACAAACGTAATTGAACAATTTTGCAATAAGTGGCTAACTAAAATTCCAAGAAGCAGGTAACTGAACTTACGCTAGTTCTTTGTACAGGCACATTGCAACTTCTTTTTCACTTACAAGGTTGTACGAAGGAGTCCATGGCATCAATTGCTTGGATACGCAGTCCCAATACTTCTTTCTTCCCACACTGCATGGGTAAGTCGAATGGTTAATCTGGTAAGATGGTGCGTCCTTGATATGTTATATGAGGACATGTAGTCAGACTAGTTGTAGCCAAACACATCACATTGGCTTTTACTATATATTTCATGCGATTACTTTTGGCATATCGAGATCTAAGCAATGTACAATAGGATGGAAAGACTGGCATCCTACACATTATTGCCGAACTCAGTTCATAGAAGCAAGCAATTCAACCATTCTGTGGGTAAATCAAAAGCGCCACTGGAATATTTTTCACTATCCAATCATACACGCAAAAAGGGGAGACGCCACCATAGGGGCTGGTATGGGCGGCCGCCTCAGGTGGCTGGAAAGTGTGCACCTAGTTTGAGTCGTCTAGGTTGGCCCACGCTAGTTTTGTTCGTCCCAACGCACGAGCAGGCAATGTAAAAAATGAAGAAAATGTTTCAATTTGGATGGGCCAATAACATAAGTGCAAGGCAGGCCCTATTGCAGGCTCTCGGCCCAAACGAGCGCCTCCCATATCGATCGACAGCAGGAAAAATCCCAATTCATTCGCTCCAGCCTCTAGTCCGGTTCACTCCTAACCTAGCCGCCGCTGGACAGATCGACACAGCACTTCCTCGCGCCCTCGTTGGAGGGCGGTCGCCGGGCTTAAAGTGAACGGAAGGACAAGAAGATGAAGATCCAACCCTGGGTGTAGCCTGCGCGGGAGGCAGCGGCGGCAACACGGGCATGGCATCGAGCTTGCGCAAAAGGACAGTCGTAGCTTGCAAGAGTAGCATGTGCAACGAGTAGGTACATCACAGCCCTGATTATATCTAATTCAACTCTTCAATTTCTGGCCAATAGTTAAACCTTACGGTGTTGTAAAACTACCTGTATGTAGGGAATCTATGAGAAAATGAAACCAATTTCTACTTATTTTATAACTCCGCCAATCAATACTGAGCTGACTGAATCTGATGTATCTATTAAAGTTTCTGGTGCAAACATACAAGCTCATGTTGTTCTTGAGCATGAAGTGTCTAATGAACAGACTGCTAATGAAGGATTTGATGCAAACATTTTACATGTTCCTGGTGATGAACATATAGTGTCTAATGAGGGATCTAATGCAAGCATTTTGCAAGCTCATTGAAGGATATAGTGTCTAATGATGATCTACTATGTTGAGGGAGACAGAGATTTGCAGGCATTGATGACAAGCAAATTATAGTGCATTTTCATAGCTTCAGGAAACGTCGAGGCCATCTACCAGAAAGTCCCCGTATCATGACAACATAGCATAAATACTTTTCTAATCTGTTGTTTGAAACTATTGGCATACTTGTGCAGGATAGATATATTGATATGCAGTTTGCGCACTGGTTATACGTGCAATTACACTTCGATATTTTCAGCCAGAGAACGAATAATTCAAGCAGGTACAGACCATGTTTGTAGTCCTTGTACACCATGTTGCATTCTGTGTTTTTTGGTGCTTGCATCATTTAGTGTTTATAATCTGAACTACTTTGGATCATTAGCTGGTTTTCAAAGTGCATGTAGCTTCACATTTCTCAAGTTGTGTTGATTTCCGGAGTGCAAGTGGCTTCGTATTTTTTAAGTTAAATGTTCGCCCCTAGTAACTTGAATTCATGGGTGAGCCACTGCACACAAATCGTACACGAATGCCAATACGAATTAAATGAAATGCAGGGACTTATGCTAGCTTGTTGTACAAGCTCACTGCAGCTCTGCTTGCGCTTGGGATGTTCCATGTACAAGTCCATGTTACCACTTGCTTGGATGTGCAGGCCTTGTGCTCCTTGCATCCCCCTCTACATTTTTGACACGGTGAATGGTTGATCAAATAAGAGGAATCGACCTTAATGTTGTACCGGAGGACAGATACTTACAAGGTTATACGGGTGTGCAGGATGTGTACCAGATCCCGTAGCACCGTCATGCTTCGCTAAAAAATGGATTTGCTTGTTTCAGATGATATATCCAAAAGAAATAAGAGTTAAAGTCAGAGTTGCATAGGTGTGTAAGCTAAGAGAGAAGTGAAAAGATATGCAAACATCGTCGGAACAGTGCAGAAGGGAGTGATGTGTGGATACCTAGTTCGGGCCGGCGTTTGGGCATGCTCGCCTAGCTAGAGTGTAGGTCACTTCAGAGCCGTTGAGGGTGATGCGCTGGCATTGGCTGGCCGCGCACGGATGCAAATCTTGAGTGGCAGCGGAGCGCTATGATGCGGTGGACGAGACCGTTGGTGAAGCCCCAACGGCCTCGGGGGGCGGAGGTGTGACGATGTGCTCGGTGAAGTAGCCCCGGTGAGCTGGGAGACGGCGTCGGTGAAGCGCACCTGATGCGGTGGAACTCGGTGTCTGTGAGGCAGGTTGGTTGCGGCGGCCGACGTTGTCGGTGGACCACCCGGTGCGGTGGACGAGGGCGTAGATGAGATAGCTTAGGAGAGGTGGTGAAGCATGACCGTCATCTTCGTCGTTGTCGTCCAGCACAGAGGTGGGGAACTGTGGGGAAAGAGACGAGACGAGGGACGATTCGAGGGATGGCGGCAAATTAGGGATTTGAGCAATCTGGGCGCGGAAGGGGATGGTGGAGAAGAGAGATTTTGCAGGGCTGGAATTGGGGCCGCCAGATGTTTCAATCCAAAACGTGGAAGCGCGAACTTATATTGTCATCGTCCTTTTTTTGGGGGGAGGGGTGGGTGGCTGGGTGCTACGCGTCCGTCAGACACACGCGACCACCCCGGCAGGACTATGCTTCAGTGCCTTAAGGCACCTGCCTTTGTGTCCATGACATGTGGGCCCAACAGGTGGCTGGCCCACATGTCAGTCACCCAAGGGCAGTTGCCTTTAAGGCACCGAAGCAGCGTCCACCCCGACACGACCCTGGTCTGCCTGGTGCGCCTTCATTTGAGAATGCAAATGAATCTTCTTTCATTTGCAAACGAATCTGTATGTATTACCATACCCGTGTTCTCCTTACAATAATTAGTCATTCGAAACGAGATACTCCATCCATTCACTTTTGTAAGTCGTTTCAGACAACTTAAAATGAACTGTTTTGCACATTGTCTGAAATGTCTTCAAGGTCTTATAAAAGTGAATAGAGGGAGTACTATAAATTAATTAATGAGTTATTTGAAACAAAATCGGTACCCACGCTAACATGGATTAGAGTGTGTCACATAATTAGTTATTTGAATTAGAGTGTGTGTCACATAGTTAGTTATCTGAATTAGAGTGTGTGTCACGGAGCGATCTCCAATTCTAACTTGGATTTCGCATTTCACTGTATCCACGCTACTTTTTTAATACAAATTCATATGTATATGATGAACACCATGGTAGTGAGAAAACTTTTCGATGGACTCAAACATATGACCTACAAAATATCACAACAAAATGAGTCAATGTCAACTTTTCGAAACTTAGTATGGCATGAATTTGAAATAATTACCCGTATGTCTGGTCCTTGGTTCAAATCTTACAATGTACACCAAATTGAAACATCGATATTAAGTCTCGTATTACGTACATTCAAATGTTGTTTTTAGCCC
>NC_041389.1:56844436-56890081 GCF_002162155.2 Triticum dicoccoides | reverse complement strand
CCTATATCGGTCAATCTTCCTCTCCTAACCACCTAAGGAAGCTATCGGTTTCCAACATGCGTTCATTCTTTCTCTCCATGTTTCGAACTCTAAGTCTCTCAACTACACAACCCCTTTTTCCACTCTGTTACCAAATGTATTTACCTCACACACCCGCCATTGCGCCACATGTCGATCTCTCTCTCTCTCTCCCCTCTCCCTCTCACCCTCTCGCGCTAAATACATGTATTACCTATCTAGCCCCCCCCAACCTCTCATGCGCACGCATGCATGTTGTATATCTAGGTCACTCCCTCGAGACTGTCTCACTTATTCTTTTGCACGGCAGGCCACACTCGCTCAATCTCGCTCTCTTTATCTGAGTCTCGTTTAACCTCGTTTTCTTTCACACACAAATGATATATCTCCCTGTTCGGAACTCGATCGACACACTCTATACTCTCTTACGCAGATTGTCTATCTAGGTCAGTCCATCCAAGCCGCCGCCACTCTTTCGACCTCATGGTGGGCCACGCTCACTCAATCTCTCTCTCTCTCTATCTCTATCTCTATCTCTCTCTCCGTATGTCTCGATTGACCTCGCTCTTTCTCGGACAAAAATGATATATCACCATGTTTGAGACCAATTCGACCTATTCACATTGTATACTCTCTCACGCACATCGTCTATCTAGGTCACTCTCTCCAACCCGTCTCACTCTTTCGATCGCACGGCGACCCTATGTGATCGTTTGACCTTGCTTCCTCCCATGCACAAAATATATCTACACGTATGTGACTGGATCATCTCTCAAGATCTATCTTACAACCCTCACCCTTGCCAAAAGCTCAACCGGACAATATCTCTCCGAAGCATATATATTTGTTCAATGAATGTCGGACCACACTCACTTTGTCTCTCTATCTATATGTCTCTCGATTGACCTCACTTTCTCACACCGTATCTTCCACACGTTGAAGCTACTACCTCTCCATCCCTCGCATAGCCGGAGCTATTTACATTGCGAGGGGCACTCCAACCTTGGATTAATTTGTGTAGGCATTTATTCCGGTCGGTTTAGATTATATTTTCGTAGCATTCGGCCCACAACTACTCCAAACACCATTGCAACCCACGCAACTCCCCTAGTTGATTTCCCTCTGGCTCGGTCATCGCTCTCTCGCACGTCCTTTCTCGCCTTCAACGTCGCACCATGGTATTATTGAAAAAACTATATTGTTCTCTTTAATTATTATAAATAAGCTACAAAACTACACACCGATAGTCCACTTGGAATGGAACAAATTTTGACCCACAAATTAAAGTGCTACAAACTACACACCGAGGGGCCCACATGTCATGAAACAAATTTGGACCCATATACAAATTAAAAAATAAAGGACGAGGATCGAACATGCGACCGGGCCTTCAAGCCGCACGTCAATAGGCAACATACGTAGAATAGCAATGTTTGTTCACATAATGTTTTTATATTACCACAGCCTAATTAATGGATAACATGTAATATTATTTTTAGTACTATTCGCCTTCACTTACTGGTGGGTTCCATGTGTGCTCTCTCTCTCTCTCTCTCTCTCTCTCTCTCCTCCCCTTCTGCGTTTAGACGCACGAGCAAATAGGAAGAACTCGCGGGTGATCTTGCCGTTGACCATATCTGGACGCGTTCACAAGTCACGGCACCAGTTTCATGTACTAGCAGCACTAGTCAGTGTGTACATGCAATGCACGTTAATTTGGAAGTATATTAAGTGCATGCGGATATTAACTACTAGGATATTATTTGCATGTTGTCATGTGATTAGCACTATTTTTGGCATGAAATTAACTGCACGCTAAACATGTTGAGCACTCGACATTGAAGCAGGCTAGGTCGTTGGATGACAAGGAATACATGTGTCTTGATGACGTTTTATATTTAATTTGATACGGCTCTAGCAGAACATTCAATCGATCAAACCATACATTTCGTTCAGTCTGACTCCAACTTTAAATTATACGACGATCGATATAAAATAAATGGAAATGATAAACGTTCGGATTTTAAGCATGGCAATCCAAACGTTTTTCATGGAAAATTTAGATTACGTGGCGGTGGTGGGGGAGTCTCGTGGTGGGAAGCGGCTCCTCTGTCGTGCTCTATGTGTCGTCGGGCCACTGACCGACAGCGACGGCGGCGTCTTGCGCCGTTGTTGGCGTACTCCTGGACGTTGGCCTAACTTCAAGGAAGGCCAAAATGTTCTGGACTTCGGAGCGACTCAACTGGCGGGAGGAGGCGACTGGCGTTGGTGCAAGGAAGCGGTCGACGGCGGCCATCCATGCCGCTAAGGGGGGCACTGGCACCCGCGCGGGGACAGGCGCTGTCAACGGCGCGGCGGAGACATTCGTGTGCACGGGCGCGCACGTCAGTGCACGCGCAGGCGCATGCACTGGCAGGTGCACGGGCACCGGCACGGACATGCACGTCAGTGCACGCGCAGGCGCATGCACTGGCAGGTGCACGGGTGCGTGAAAGTCGGCGGGGACCTCATGGAACCCCGTGGCATCAAGCTCGGCGACAATGTGTGGCTCCCAGCCCATCAATGCCATGGGGACGGGCACCGGCGTAGTCGGGGCAACGGGAGCCGGAACGGGAGCAGGGACAGGCGTGACGTCTTCCCGCAAGGCCAGTTCAAGCTCGTCCGAAAGCGCCTTATGTTCTTGAGACTCCGGCTGGGTGTCTTCCTCATGAAACTGGAACACTAAGGGCAGACCATCGTGATGCGGCATGGCGTACGTTTAGGTCAGGCTAGTTGGAGGTAGACGATAGGAGAATCGGAGAGGAAGAGAGAGGATTGTAGCGATACCGGGTAGTGCGGGGTTGATTTTAAACTGCGGCGCCGGCGACATTAAAAGTGGGAGCAATTGGGACGACGGTGGGCGGCGGAGCCTGGTCAAAGGGCTTGCCTCCCGGTGAGTCTGCACAGCGGTCTGCTCGCACGCCTCCCTGACAGCCGGCGCAGCGGTCTGCTCGCACGCCTCCCGTCGACTCACACGCCTGCTAGGATGGCACCTACCGAAAAGAAGCGGGGACTCGTGGCGGCACGTAAACGCCCACGGTTTCAATAGTGAAAGCATTCGCCTTAACGTGACAGGTCTTTGTTCCAAAATAACTTGGATCCTCGTTTGTGCAACTTTTCATAAGCAGCTTGTCTCGAATTGAAGAAAAAACTTACGAAGTAATATTTGTGCCATATCACGTGACCATGCTCAGTGTCGGTGTCAAAACCGGCGGATCTCGGGTAGGGGGTCCCGAACTGTGCGTCTAGGCGGATGGTAACAGGAGACAAGGGACACAATGTTTTTACCTAGGTTCGGGCCCTCTCGATGGAGGTAAAACCCTACTCCTGCTTGATTAATATTGATGATATGGGTAGTACAAGAGTTGATCTACCACGAGATCAGAGAGGCTAAACCCTAGAAGCTAGCCTATGGTATGATTGTTGTTCGTCCTACGGACTAAATCTCTCTGGTTTATATAGACACCGGAGAGAACCAGGGTTACATAGTGTCGGTTACAATGGGAGGAGATCTTCATATCATATCGCCAAGCTTTCCTTCCACACCAAGGAAAGTCCTATCCGGACACGGGACAAAGTCTTCAATCTTGTATCTTCATAGTCCGGGAGTCCGGCCAAAGGTCATAGTCCGGCCATCCGGACACCCCCTAATCCAGGACTCCCTCAGTAGCCCCTGAACCAGGCTTCAATGACGATGAGTCCGGCGCGCAAATTATCTTCGGCATTGCAAGGCGGGTTCCTCCTCCAAATACTCCATAGAAGATGTTGAACACAAGGATAGTGTCCGGCTCTGCAAAATAAGTTCCACTTGCCACCGTAGAGAGAATAATATCTGCACAAATCTAATCTGCCGACGTATTCCGCAGCGTGACATCACGCCACAGCCAGGCCTTTATTCGAATCATTTTACTGTTCCACCTCAGTGCGTTTAGCGAGGCAGTTTCCTTGGCACGTCTTGTCAAAGCAGAGATCGTGTCCCCTTATTCCAGGATTCTCATCAATACGGGCGTGGGTAACCCAACCGTGCCTTTGGTATGACTCCCTAATTGAAAGTGAGTCCCAAATGGTTACGGGGAGGGCTCTTGGTATTCAACCTCTTTATAAAGAGACCAAGGCTCGACTCCTTTTAACTCGATCGAATCCGTCCCTCGCCTTGAGCTCCAACATCCAGAGCTCCAGCTTTAGGCGCCTCGGACCTTCGACGATGTCCGGCTCCGACCTTCAAGGCCGGTGGATGCCTTCCTCCATTACGAAAAAAGACGTGCGAAAGCTGAGAGATGCCAGGTATCTGACCGGCGAAATCTCGCATAGGCTGCCTGCCCAATGGAAAGTCATCCCCACTCCCCAGCCCGGTGAGAGTGTGGTGTTCACATCTCACTTTCTTTGGGGGATAGGCTTCCTGATTGATCCCTTCGTGAGGGGACGTATGTTTTATTACGGGCTGGAATTTCACGACCTAGATCCGGAGTCTATCCTCCAAATCTCATCGTTCATTGTTATGTGCGAGGCCTTCCTCCATATTACTCCTTACTTCGGATTGTGGCTGAGAACCTTCAAGGTGGAACCGAAGATAATCGAGGGGCAGCACGCTGAGTGCGGAGGGGCTATCATAAGCAAGATGACCGACGCTCCATGGCCCAAGGGATCTTTCCAAGAGGAGTTCGGCTTATGGCAACGGGACTGGTTTTACATCACAGCCCCCAGGGGCACCACATGGGTGGCGCCACCTGCTTTTCGCCCGGGTCCCCCACCACGGTTGGCGTCATGGGTCAATGAAGGGCTCATCTCGGGGCCGTCCAAAGACGTGCCCTTGCTGCAGGACCGCATTCGATATCTCCTAGAAAGAGATATCAACTTGATCGTAGTGGCGCAAGTTATGCTGATTTGCCGCATGCTGCCCTGCAAACATCGCCCTCTCCACCTGTGGGAGTTTAATCCGGAGGGACCGCGAGTCCTCCAACACTTTATAGGCACGACGCCCGTGGAGATGTACAAATTGTTCTTCAGACCACAAGCAAGGTGTCCGGATTTGTCCGAGGACGCAGGTCTGAGCTGCAATCGCCCGGATGCTCAAGTAAGTAGCCCTGTACTTGGACACACCATCTGTATTTTCATCATAAATTTACCCTTAACAGAGCTATCCTTGGAACAGGAGTGGATAGCGAAGGCAAAGCTTATCAGGTGTCCAGCCCCCCTGCCTGAGACCGCACCGGATCCTGTGTTAACCACGATGCTGGAGGTCGTGCTTTTGGCAGAAGGCGAAGGGGGGGCCAAGGAGCTACCGCCTCCGCGAAGGAGGCTATTAAGAAGGGAGGAATCGAAAATTCCCCCGACCAGGGAAAGAAAAGGACTTCCTCTGAAGACCCGGAGGGGATGGCCTCAAAACGGGGGAAGAAATCTTCGCCAGAGGGTCCGGCGCCGGAGAATGCTCCGGCCGTATTACGCCCTCACAGGGATCAGCTCTCCCCCGAGCCGTAAGTAAAGAGAGGGGTTCCAAAATGAATGACATTCCTGTTTTATATCTGAGGAAGATAACCAAAATATTACCTTGCAGTTCGGATTTCAATCCTTCTCAGCAGAGCTCATCTTCAGGGGATCTTCGCCCGGAGATGATGGAGAGCGAAACGCCTCCCCTTGTTGCACCGTCTCACGAGGCGGGCGACCCCGAGGTGTCGTCTCGGAGGGTTTTTCCAAGTCCGGACCCTAGAAAAGGTTGTCAGGCTAGTCCAGCACCCTCTGGCGCGCGGTCGGAGGGGCTGAAGGATCTACTCGGGAGAGCGTCCATCTCAGAAGAACACCATATGTTTATGAACACGGTGATTGGAAGGATTTCATCCGCAGAAAGCGGACTGTACAAGGCCGCCGGGAGTTTACTGACAGGCTTTGAGGTACGTAAAAAGGTGTTCCTTTTGGTAGAGCCGCATATAGAATGCACCCTGTAAAAATAGTAGCCCCTGAGACTCTGTGTGTCGTCAAAAGTGACGGCGCACAGAGGATCATAACCCCAGGTATAATATGTACCTATTTTATGAAGGTGGCAAGGCCTTCGGTGGCTAGCCGGACTGATGAATTTGCCGAGCTAAAGCGGCAACTTGACGTGGCGGATGCCGACATCGCGCTTGTAAATAAGCGGCTAGATGAGGCACAAGGTATGTTCCAAAGACATCTAATAAGAGGAGTTTGGTGCTCGTGCCTTATAAGATATATGCTTAATGTAGATAGTGATGCTGCCGTGGAGAACCTTCGGGCGGAACTTGCCCGAGCCAAGGAGCAAGCAAGGAAAAGTGATGCGGCTGCCGTTAAGGCGGCTGAAGAGCTAAGAGCCGAACAGGCTGCGCACTGCCAGAGCAAGAAAGTAATGGCCGAGATGGCTATAAAATTGAAGGATGCTGCCGACCGCTGTAAATTTCTTGAACAAGGAGATAAGGTGGCTCAGAAGGATCTTGAAAAGATCACTGCCGAGGCCAAGGATACTCGCTCTGCAACGAGAGCTATGAAGGAGGAGCTACGTCAGGCCGGGGATATCGCGGCTGGGAAGCCCTATATGCTGCGGATGAAGTTCGGGGACCCCAAGTATGCTCCGTTAGACCGGCAGTGGAGTGCGAAAAACACTTATCTGGATTTGGCAGCAAGTGCGGCAGACGTGACCGAACACTTCCGCGGCCGAGGTGACCATGGATTGGAAGAGCTTTTTTGGTCGCATTTCCACAATCCAGAACGCCCACTTTTGGTATCTGACCGTTTGGCCGCCTGGGCGGAGCTGAACAGGTTATCCGGACTCGCCATGAGGTATGTTGTGAGTCGTCTGTGGCCGGAGAAGCCGGAGCCGAAGAGTTATTTTGGCTTGGTGCAGCAGTTCCTTAGTTCGGTGCCGCATGTTGATGCAATGAAGAGGTCGGCGTGCATAGAGGGTGCACAGATGGCTCTTGCCTGTGTCAAAACATACTGGGTGGATATGAAGGCCAGTGTTGTTGCATCCCGGGATTCGGACGAAAGTCGAGTACCTGCCAAGCACTATTTTGAAGAAGTTCTTCATGGCGCTCATTTAATAGAGGCGCAGTGCTCAAAGGATGTTATGTTCGAATAGCATGTTCTATTGTAAAATGAATATTTTGATAGAATATAAAAGATTTTTATACTTGTGCTTGCAAGAATTATAATGCCTCATGTACGGCCGTTAATGTATATGTGTATATAACCTGAAAGATGGCAGTCGTTAGCTTCAGCCCCCACGGATATAATGCGGGGGTGTACGTAAAAAGGCGCATTTTCACACTTAATCCAACATCTTGGTCCTGTAAAGGAGGTGATAGCGCAGTGAACTAGGCAACCGGACTATAATGCTTTATCACTTTCACTTAGCCATAGGAGTTTGACGGTGGGGCTACTGAATAGCCCCTAGGGGCACCGCGCTCGCCCGAATTTGGGGCGCGTGTGTGCCTGACCAGGAAGCGGCCCTTCGTTAATGCGGAGGAATCCTAAAGATTCTGAAAGTCAGCGAGTGGTTGACCAGTCTCTCGCTATATCATGACAGTCAGTTTCCGGCTTTCTCTACTGAGGTGCTCGCCTGGCCGAACCGGGGCACAATCGCAGTAGTTCTCCTGGTGCCGCCTTAGCCGATAGAGCAGAACGTAAGGCAGCAAAACATAGGAGCCGGGCAAACCCAACATTTGACCAAAGACATGATTCGGAGCAGATGCATATAAGGCCAAACTCACGATGCCGAACACTCCCAAAGGTATTCGGGCTTTATGAAGACGGGCCGAACAACAGCCCTTTGGTAAAAAAGCCCCTGGTGTCTAGGTACGTGCAAAATTCTGGCTTGGCCACATGCCAAGACGCCAGTCTCCTCCTCAATTATAGTGAAAATCGGGGGATGTTATCAACAAGAGACAGTAAGAAAGGTTTATGCAGGGTCTTAATCTGAAGAGAATCCTTAGAACGGGTCCCTACTGCACGTCTGCGCTTGTGTCTCCGTTGTGCCGTATCCTGGACGGGCGTAGCACGATGTTTGTCTGTGAAAGAGAGGGACTTAGTGAAAAATAATCGTGCGAGAAATCTATATTAGAATAAACAAAATATAACACAGAGGCGTGAGTAAGATTGGGCCGTATTGTTTCCTGGTGTAAACACACGGAGCCCCTTGTACACGGTTATGCGGCTGTTAGGCCTTTGTATGTTTATGCCGGACTTGTTGAACCGTGTCCGGGGTAGTGAAGCTGGATTAGTGTGCGGCTGTCAAGGCGGCCGCACCATTATCCGTACTTCAGGGATCAATTGATATTTCCCTTTAATGAGATGATGCCTCGCGGACCGGGCATTTTGAGTGTGCGGGATGCATAATGCGGTATTGCGTTAAAGCGGCCGAAAGCTTCACGTCCCAGTAGCGCTTGATAGCGACTTATGAATGGGGCGATGTGGAAGGTTAGCTTCTCGCTTCAGAAGTTGTCGGGTGAGCCGAACATGACTTCTAACGACAGGGAACCCATACTCTAGGTATCTGGGCCCGGCGTGATTCCTTGAAAGGAAGTGTTGCCATGGCGAATTGTTGCTGGGTTTACCCCCAGTTTGCGGATTGTGTCCTGATATAACAGGTTTAGGTCACTGCCGCCGTCCATTAGGACTTGTGTAAATTGGAATCTGTTAATAATCGGATCCAAGACCAAGGCAGTCCAGCCTGCGTTTCGGATACCTCTGGAGTAATCCTGATGGTCGAAGGTGATTGGTTGTAACAACCAATGGTGGTGCTCCTCTGGGGTGGGCCGTGCGGCACATATCTTCGTGGGCACCGTTTTGTTTTTCCCTTTTGTCACCTGAAGTAAATTTACTGTTTTGACTTCTTTTGGGAACTTCTTTTGTTCTCCGGTGTTCTGCTTGTGGGGTGCGTCGTCATCCTCGCTTGGTGTGTCGACCCCTTGTGTTCGGCATTGAGTTTGCCGGACTGCTTGAAGACCCAACAATCTATGTGGGTGTGGTTTGCAGGTCTCCCGAGAGTACTATGGATTTGACATATTTTGTCCAAGATTTTGTTGAGGTTGGATAGCTCGTCCCTGTCATCTTTGGGGGGCAGCTTTTTCTGATTTTGCCGAGAGCTTTTGAATCCGGTGTTGACTGTCGTGCTCATCAGGCTGTTGTCCTTGATCCGGCACAGTTCTTTGTTACGGCGCGGTTTCCCCTTTCCATCTCTGAGTTCGGATGTATTCGGGTCGCTGGTGCTGCTTCTTGCCAACCAACTATACTCTCCTGCACAAAAGCGGGTCATGAGGCTTGTTAATGCTGCCATTGTTCTTGGCTTTTCTTGGCCGAGGTGCCTGGCGAGCCATTTGTCTCGGACACTATGTTTGAAAGCTGCTAGGGCTTCGGCGTCCGGACAGTCGACTATCTGATTCTTTTTAGTAAGAAATCTGTTCCAGAGTTTCCGGGCTGACTCTTCGGGTTGTTGAGTTATATGACTCAAATCGTCTGCGTCCGGGGGTCGGACATAGGTCCCTTGGAAATTTGCCCGGAAAGCATCCTCGAGCTCTTCCCAACTTCCCATGGTGTTTTCGGGGAGGCTTTTAAGCCAATGCCGGGCTGGCCCTTTGAGCTTAAAGGGTAAGTATTTTATGGCGTGAAGGTCATCTCCTCTGGCCATGTGTATATGGAGGATATAATCCTCAATCCAGACTCCAGGGTCTATTATTCCGTCGTATGCTTCTATGTTTACGGGCTTGAATCCCGCTGGAAATTCATGATCCAGTACCTCATCGGTAAAACATAGGGGATGTGCGGCGCCCCTGTATGTAGGTGTGCCGTGGTGTTCGGATATTTTTTGCGTTGCATTGCTCAATGGAGCTTGCTTTCTTGGCCCGTAGATGGATCTGGTTGGACCGATTTTTTGATGTGAATCCTTGGGCGGCTCGCGTGCCGCATTGAATGTGGCGCCCTTTGTTGATTGAGGTCGATCATGGGGTCGTCTATCCGACCTAGTGACTTCCTTGTTTTTTGATTGTGGGGGCTCTAGGGCCTCTTCGTCGAATTCCGGTAGTAATTTCCTCTTCGGATAGCTCTTTGTGTGATGGCTTTTGTCGTACTTGTGTGTGGTATTGAGTACTTTGCTCCATCTTATTCTGATTGCGTCTTCCGCTGTTTTGAGCTTCCGCTTCTGCTTTTTCAGGCTACGCGCAGTGGCGATGAGCCTTTGGTGGAGGTTCCGGTGCTCCAGCGACTTGTCCGGCGTGAGGTCGTCCAGACCATTATCTTTGCTGGGGACGGGTTGTTTGGTTTGTCCGCCTTGTTTGGGCGGTTGCTCAATGGCATGTTCGTCTTCCGTTGATTCACCCTGCTCCAAGGCTAGGTCTTTGTCGAGGTGGGGCTTGCCGCGGCGCTTACGCCGCCGCTTTGAGTGTTTTTCGAGGGAATGATCCCTGGTTGTGCCCTTTTGGTCCTCGTCGTTGCTTCTTTTAGGTGTGTCCACCATGCATACATCGTGTGATGAGGCGATTGTGCGGCGCTCTATAGGCGTTGGTTCTTGGTCGTCTCCTTCATCGGCGTCCATACCGTCGATGTCTTCGGAGTCGAAGTCGAGCATGTCGGTTAGGTCGTCGACAGTGGCTACGAAGTGGGTGGTGGGTGGGATTTGAATTTCTTCATCATCTGCATCCCAACCTTGCTGACCATAGTCCGGCCAGGGCTCTCCTGACAAAGAGAGAGACTTTAGTGAATTCAGGATATCACCAAAGGGCGAGTGCTGAAAGATGTCCGCGGCGGTGAACACCATGATCGGGGCCCGATCGGGCTCGATCGGAAGGGGTGCAGAAGATTTGGAGTCCGGACAATAGTCCGGTACCTTGGAGTCACAGGCCTTGCAAGGGACTAGGTTGGTATTCGGCTCTATCGCCGTAGAGATTGCGGCTCCTGGGGCGGCGGCCAACCATCCGTCCCCGACTGGCGCAGCCGGCTCCGAGCTGATGGTCGGAGCTTGCACCTGAGCGACGCTCTGGGCGTTGTCCGGCGGCAGAGCTAAATCATGCCCATCGTGACAGTGCGGCGCGCTCGGACGTGACTCGAATCCGTCGAAGATCAAGTCCCCGTGGATGTCAGCCGTGTAGTTTAAACTTCCAAACCTGACCTGATGGCCAGGGGCGTAGCTTGTGATCTGCTCCAGGTGGCCAAGCGAATTGGCCCGCAGTGTGAAGCCACCGAATACGAAGATCTGTCCGGGGAGAAAAGTCTCACCCTGGACCACGTCGTGGTTGATGATCGAAGAAGCCATCGGGCCTTAAGGTGACAACACAGAGGAACTCTCAATGAAAGCACCAATGTCGGTGTCAAAACCGGTGGATCTCGGGTAGGGGGTCCCGAACTGTGCGTCTAGGCGGATGGTAACAGGAGACAAGGGACATGATGTTTTTACCCAGGTTCGGGCCCTCTCGATGGAGGTAAAACCCTACTCCTGCTTGATTAATATTGATGATATGGGTAGTATAAGAGTTGATCTACCACGAGATCAGAGAGGCTAAACCCTAGAAGCTAGCCTATGGTATGATTGTTGTTCGTCCTACGGACTAAATCTCTTCGGTTTATATAGACACCGGAGAGAACCAGGGTTACACAGAGTCGGTTACAATGGGAGGAGATCTTCATATCATATCACTAAGCTTGCCTTCCATGCCAAGGAAAGTCCTATCCGGACACGGGACGAAGTCTTCAATCTTGTATCTTCATAGTCCGGGAGTCCGGCCATCTGGACACCCCCTAATCCAGGACTCCCTCACTCAGTTTCAAGAATTTATGCTCACTTTTGGATTTTCTGAAATTTAAGATCCAGGATTCGAAACAATATCATAACTTGGATCATCCAATAAATTTTCAAGCCGTACATCTGTCCTGTTGTATTTCTTAAGAAATGAGTTGGTCAAACATTTTGCTTAGTTAGACTTCACACAAGTTATATATGCAGAGTAAAAGGATAATCCCTCTGTACCAGTGCATTGCCTGATATATTAACTCAAGTACTAGGCACGAACAAACGGGCTCAATTATGTGCTCATCCTGGTGTAGTAGTAGTAGTAGTACTAGGCAATGCGGTTGACGGGTGACCTTGACGAGCGGCGACCGAGGGAATTGAACCGTGCTCGGCATGGTAGGTAACGTTGTCTAGTTACTAAAGCATCCCTCCGTTGTTCATCGGTAGTCATTATGGACCGGAGACATGAGGGGAATTTCCTAGGGCTGGAATTCTGGCCGCCAGATATTTCGAATTGAAACGCTGAGGCTCGACTGGTTGGGGTTGCCTAATGTGCATACCACGCACGGCACCGAAGGACATGAGCCCGGTTTTTTTAGGATTAACACGAACCGTGGTCTAGCTGGTACGCCGTTGGGTCCTACCATTTGAGAATACGAAAGGAACCTTTTAAATTGCCGAACAAATCTATGTGTATTACAATACCCGTATTTTCCTTGCAAATACTAATCTCAACGTGGTAATTGATTCATGACGAGTTGTTGAATTAGAGTGAGTTTGTGATATAGTGATCTCAACGTGGATTTCACATTTCATGGTATCCCTAGTAAGTTTTCCAATGCAAATTAAAATTTAAAAGATGAACAATATGGAGGTGAGAAAACTTTGTATGTATCAAGCATATGACCACACACACACACACAGAGAGAGAGAGACACACGCATGAACACAACAACAATCCAATAAGTATAGTGCATCTATTTTTCCAAACCATGCATGTATGACACGAATTCAAAAATACTCCTTCTATTCCTAAATATTAGTCTTTTAGAGAGTTCAACAAGTGACTACATACGGAGCAAAATGAGTGAATCTAGACTCTAAAATGTGTCTATATACATCTGTATGTGCCAGTCCATTTGAAGCCTCTAAAAAGACTAATATTTAGGAACGAAGGGAGTAAAATGTAAGACAACCATGGTCCTCAGTTCAATATTTAAAATGAACATGAAACTGAAACATGAATATTAAGTCTAGTACTACAGTACATGCAAATGTTGTGTTTAGGCGGAGCTATGCTCTTCGGGGGTCAACCCCTCGACCTTAGATAAAATTGTGGAGCTTTGTTTAGGGTTGTCTAGATTATATTTGTCCCCACCCTCCCAACCACCGATTGGTTGTGCACCCCCCACCCCTCCTTCCCGGGAGAATATCATGTGCCCCATACCTTAGATGCTATATGCTAATACGAGTTGCTTGGAGCTTGTAGATCTGAGATATAGCAGCTCACATGATGTGTCTTAATTTTTTTGCGGGAAACCTTGATGAGTTTGAGATTTGCACACAATTTGTACAAAAACTACTTAGATGCCCTTTGATCCCATATCTAACGACCTGGAAGCTCGTATCACCATAGCATCTAAGATGAAGGAGGACATCATATTCTCCTGTATGTAAGAATATCATGTGCTACCACACCTTAGATGCTTTGGTGATACAAGATCTTTGGAGGCGTTGGATTTGTGACCCGACACCTCCTCGGTGGTTCGAATGGTTTTTTGCAGAAAAGCTTTAAAAGAGTTCGGCCACTGCTTACAAGCACAAAGACTACTCAGATGCCATTAGATCTCAGATCAAACGACCTCCAAGACCGTATCACCGTAGCATCCAAGTTGCGATGGCACCATATGTTTTCTCGCATGGGAGAGTATGAGGTGCTCCCGCTCCGTAGATTCTATGGTGATACGAGTTCACTGAGATCTAGCGGCCCATGGTAGGAGGTTTGAATGTTTTTGCAATATACAGCTGATAGAGTTTGGGAAATGCGCAGAAAGTACAAGTACTACGCATGTGCCATCTGATCATTGATCATACGACCTAGATGCTCATATCACCGTAGCGGGTAATTAGGCTACGGGGAGCACCTAATATGAGCACCGGGGAGCCGTTGGATCGAAGATGCAGCGGCACACACGAGGCCTGAATGTTTTATTTGCAAAAAAACCTTTGGAGAGTTTGGAAATTGCGCATAATTACAAAGACTACTCCCTAGCCATTGGATCTCACTTCCAACGGTGTAAAAACTCGTATCACCATAGTATCTAAGCTGCGGGGTGGATGTGATGTTCTATGCCGCTGTCATTTTTGTTCGTAAACTTGCAAAATACGTGTAACTTGTGCCGTTACTTGTCTAACCGCGCAAAGTGTTTGTTCAAAAAAAACCATCCTACACTTAAATATCGGAACAACACACGGGGGTCCCACTTGTCATTAATCAAATTTGGACCTAAAACTAATAAATCTGAAAGACGAGATTCGAACTGGCAACCTGGACGACAAAGCGTAAGTCGATAGCCTGAAAAAATGAACGATTGTTGGCTTTGTCCCATAACTTGATTTTATACAGTACTTGCGTTGAGTAGAGTAGAGGGAGTGCCTTGTCAACACATGCATGACCGTTGTCTCACTTACTGGTGGGTCCCAGGTCTGTGATCTCAATCTCTCTTCTCTCCATCATCTAACCTTTGCACGGGCACACACGAAGAGCGGCTCTAGCTTGCCGTGGTGTTATTACAACTAAAAAAGCTTGGAAAATAGAAGAATCGCCTAGAACAAGAGACGTTGTGGCTGGTCGAGACGGAGCTAACCACATCTATCCTCCGTGCAATGTTTTCATGATGAAGCTGTGTGGCTAGTGGGGTGTTTTCGACCGACTAGCTGGGTCCCGAGGTCGAACCATAGGTACTACGTATGATACAGTATATTTTTACACGCACATTTTTCGTCCGTGCCGGGACGTGGCACACCCTACCGCGCGGTTTCGGGGTCCTCCCGGGTGGTGCACGCATATATTCTTCCTGACGTGAGATGCCCTACCGCGTGTTTTTTGGGTCCTCCTCGGTCGTAGCGCCGAAGCAAGTAAATGAGTCGTCGAATCATGAAATACCACCTTTCCCACCGAGTACATCAGTGAAGCACGGTGGCTAGCTAGTTGGGCTAGTTCGACCGATTAGCTAGGCCGCTGCCACATTTGTTTTTTCACCCCTTTTTTTATC
Source organism: Triticum dicoccoides (assembly GCF_002162155.2). Lineage (NCBI taxonomy): Eukaryota > Viridiplantae > Streptophyta > Magnoliopsida > Poales > Poaceae > Triticum > Triticum dicoccoides. The sequence goes on along the minus strand of NC_041389.1, from coordinate 56,875,021 downwards.
TACTTGCCGACAGGTAAATTTAAATATCCACCGTGGCGTTGCTCTGGTGTTTGGGTGCGGCAGGATTTTTAATTTTTTGATTGATGGGAGCAGGCGCGGCAGGATTTTTAATTTTTTGATTGACGAGAACAGGCGTGGCAGCAATTAGTCACGATGACTCCGCCTGTAAAAACCCACTGCTCCCTGATGTGAGAAGTCATCGACTAATGTTTTACCGTGGTGAAAACCAAAAGATTCCCCACTCCTCGGCTGGCTCCCTCCGCCTTCCCGTAGATTGCATTGCCTTTCAGCCGTTTCGCCCCCTTTGCTTCCTCTCCCCATTGCTTCTACCTGGTGCCATGGCGGCGTAGCAGATCACGGACTCTGGGGTGAGGCGCCTGACACAGGAGCTCCATGCCAAGGATGCGGAGCTCAGGGCCAAGGATGTGGAGCTCCGTGAGCTCAAGGAGGAGAGGAGTGACATGCTCCTCCGTTATGTGCGGGAGATCACGGAGCTTCAAAAGTGGCAGGCATCCACCACAAAGATGCTCGAGGCGTCGGTAGCATTGCTTCAGAAAGCGGGAGATACGATAGGCCGTCAGGGGAGCCGGTTGGAGCGCGAGCGGGCCGATCGTGACGGGGTCCAGGATTGCCTCAGCCACTTGGTGAACCAAGTTGCCACGCACGTGTTGCGGCTGCGCGATGCCTACCGTCGTGCCAGCGCGACGATGTCGGCCGTCGGGCTAAACCCGTTCGACCACCCGGTCGACTTTAATGAGTTGTGGCTTCCTAACCTGGTCTCCTTCTTCACCTATATCTCCGAGGAGCTGAGCCGTCTCCGCGCGATGGTGGGTGCTGAGCTGGACAAGGAGGGGTTGCAGGCTGCCGTGGCCGTTGCCGGGCGAATCCTTTCAGGGCTCCGTCACTGGAATCCATTCGTGCCATTGGACGCCGTCTTTGACAAGCTGGCTCCCATCGACCGGGAGCAGGCTCTTCGGGCGGTTGAACCCTGCATCACCAACGTCGTGCGCCTCGAGAAGCAGAGGGACTTCGGTGGTGTTTAGGCGCCCTCTGCATGTGCATGTCCATGTCTCGGCGTAACATGACCGTTGGATCAAACTCAGACGGTACAGATCAGTCATTGCAGCACAAAGCGTGTGGGTGTGTTTGGTTGCATTCTCATCTCAATATAGTTGTTTCCTCTTCGTGTATTTTTCTCAACCTACTAGTGTGGACTCATGCACCCTTCATGCACTCTGCTAAACACCCAAAAGTGGGTCTAGAAGGGAACTTTTGCTCCCATCCCGTGCACCCTTCATACACCCTGTCTAACACTATTCGTGCTTCATATGGTTCATGTTTCATGGAGTACTGTAGCACCGTACTCTCCGTGCGCTGTGGACCTAGTTCTGTTAACATTGATCTCACCGTTCATTCTCGACCGGACAGTCGAAAAAGAGGTACTATGTTACATATAGGAGTAGTTGACATGCGCACAACATCATTTGTTATCGTCATATCTTACTACACTAGCAACAAGATTGTGTAGTACTGACGTAAGAACCACTGCACATGCCTAGTAGTAGGAGCACTATGTATGTTCAAGTGGCTGCCGTGTTTCGCACTCCTCCGTCATAAGAGTGGAAACGCTTGCTGTAATCATTTTTTTCTTCAGAATGAAAAACAGTGGACATGCTCTACCGTGCGGATCCTCCTCCAGCCATGCACTAAATTACTCACTTTCGCCGACGTGTGGGATAGCCAGCACCTGGGTCCACTAGCCATGCACTAAATTACTCCATAGAAGAGTGACGGTAGACTACCCAAATCAAACTGCCGCATTAATGCCCAATGAGCCGCCAAATCACAAAACCCCCTCCTTTCCAGCAGTAAGTTGGACGGATGAAGCAACCATCATTTCACTCTTCTCTCTTAGCTTCCTCTCTTGAAGAAAATCCCCACTCGCTTCACTTCTCCCTCATCTCGTTCCTCCTTTCACTCTTCTCTCTCAGCTTCCTCTCTTGGATGGACGCTGGAGCACCGGCCGACGTGATGTCTATGGCTCTAGCCAAAACCGTCGAGGCTCATGGTACGAAGAAGCGCAAGCACCCCGCCGAGACTACCACAAACAAGCTCAAAGCCATCGCCCTGTCCAAGCCCCCTCTCTAGGATCCCTCATTAAGCAAGTCCAGGTAATGTCTCTTGTTGACGATCTTTTTCTCAATCTTGATCATGTTTTTTCATCTAACACGCAGTACTAGTACTGGTAGTACAACTTTCTGGGTGATCTTGCATGTGATTTTAGTGTGCCAAATGACGGTTCTAAATTCCTCTTTTGACCAAAACATGCGAGAGGTTGACACTGATTTCTTATAGATTACTTTCAACTACTCCCTCTATCCCATATTTCTTGTCTTAGATTTGTCTAGATACGGATGTATCTAATACTAAAATGTGACTTGATACATCCGTATCTAGACAAATCCAAGACAAGAATTTTGGGACGGAGGGAGTACTTTATGAACATCAATGCTACCTTTTAAGAGGGTATATTTGCCTCAGTAACTTGTGTTATAGATATTGCATGTAATCCCTCTGCTCTCATGCCTTTGAAGACATGTTCTAGTGTCTTTGTTCACTCATTTCTGTGCGTATATGTAGTCATATATGGATTATAATATCGAAAATCATCTTATATTTCTGAACGGAGGTAGTAATAAAATATGGGTTCTGTTTGAATTAGAACCAAGTCCGCGGTGGAGATGAAGTTCTCAAAGTCATGCCATGTGAACTGGAAGACCTGATGATGAGTTCTACTGCTGAACTATCTAACTGCTGTGTCCTTGTCGCCACGTGTCCTGAACTAGTGTTTTCCTGTAGCATTGTTGTCAGGCATGTTCTCGAGGCTGTACTTGACCACAACAATTTCCTGGTTGTGCCTTCGATTACGAAGGGTGTGGTTCTTGTAAAGATTCCCAACAAATCTGATGCGGCATGTCTTCATCATCATGTTTATGAGTGGAAAGACCACTCTATTAGGTTCTCCAAGGTTGACAAGATGGTGATGGTGCATGTAGACATCTCACACGAAGTCCATGGCCTAGTCAGTTATGCGGGGTTCATCCCGTAGGTCGGTGGCAAGAAATAGTCTGCAGAGTTAAGTTAGTGCAACTTTGCTTGTCTATAGTAAGTACTATTGTTCAGTACTTGATTTGTGTTTGTGAACCCTATATTGCTTATTAGTACTGCCACGTTTGGTGTGTGGTCAGTCCTGAGAATGGTCTATGTTAATGTCTGTCCACTCAATTCAGTCTGTACATTTTGAAGTATCCAGATCATATTTTTTGTGAGGACGGTTTATCAATTATGGTTACACTCCAATATCTGTGTGCATTGCAGGGTTTATCGCACCTACCAGGATTTTCAGTCCCATGGATGTTTGGTCCATACGATTTCTCACGACCTTTGGACTGTCCTGCTTGTGGGAGTAGGCGGGGCCCCTGCATGCCACGCGTAGTTGGACGGTCAATCTTCCGTTTAGTACTTCAACATAGTGATTTCCTGGTAAGGATTCACTCGTGTCACATCAAGTAAATCTTATTGATTTACTGTCTAAATCTTATTGATTTAATGTCATGTTTTCTTTCTTTTCCTGCAATTTTATGATGCAGGTTTTGCCATGTGACATTCATCACAGAATAAACCGTTTGGTTTGCTCTACTATGGCTTATTTTGCAGGTTTCACTTCTTATGTCATGTCAATAACGAAGGCACTGTCCATCACTTATATTACTGGAAAAAATTGGATCAGTCTGTTGTCTGAGTACAAGCTGAATCCCTATGATGAACTGCAGTTTGGTTTAACAAAAACGCCACAATTAGTCCTTCTCCCGTTTAAAGAAATGAAGAAAAAAACTGGATCACGGTCACGGATCCTAGTCAAGTTAGAAAGCTAATCATAGCAGACCAGACACGATCGCCGCTGTCTCGCACAGATCAAGCACCGGCAGTTGCTCTAGCACTGACAGCGGTAGTAGCTCAGTCTAATCCAGCTGAGGATTGGGCACCGACCGCGTCAGCGGATCAGTCTGATCTACCGGAGGATCGGGCATCGACACTGGCACCTGCTCAGACACCGGCACCAGCTCTACAAGGAGCACCATCTCCGGCAGCAGCAGGGGCTTCGGCACCTGCACCAACACTTGCACTTGCATCTGCTCGGGCCCGTGCAGTTGCACCGGCAACAAACTGGGCTGCAGTTCGCACTTCATATACCAAAGTCCTTACAAAAACCGACATGTCCACCTTCTTGGTAAGCATTGGCCGCCCAAGTGCTTCGTTCTTTTTTCTTTCCATGTTGTTTCACATGATTCACTGTGTTGATCTAACTGTTTGGGTATGTCTTCTTGTTTGCAAACAGAGAATTCCTAGAGCAACGAGGGAGTCGTTCAACAATCCGGGCGACCGCGGCCAAGTTTCTCTTACCATGCGCAGCCTTGGTGTGAATGAACCTGCTCAATATACCATAAGTACAAAGGATGGTCGCATGATGATTGATGCTAAAGGATGGTCAAGGTTCAAATCTAAATCATATCTTGCGGTAGGGGATGATGTCAAAATCGAACTTTCTCGGCAAGGAGAGCTGGTCCAAATCAACTTTGAAATTCTTCAGTAGCAGCACGCAACTGCCGAACTGATCTATCCGCCGAGAGATTTTGATGTAATAATCTGGCATGGTGAAACAAGTGTCGTGTGTGTATAAGTAGTACGACAGTATTATTTATCACATGGTATATCATTGATAGAATTGCAACTCTGATTGCTGGTTAAGAACTGTCATTCGATTTCATTCCAACAGCTACCGTGATTTATTCAATTTTGTGTATTCGCCTTGCGACAGCATCTAAAACCAGCGCCGTACCGATCGCTTGCAATATGAAAAGCGCTGAGGTAGAACACATGGCCCCCCAAACATGCAGGGTCGGCCTGCGGCCCAAAGTCCAGAACTGTGAGCCTATCTGAGTATTATATTCTCAGCTGAACCCCCATAAAAAAAGCTGAACCCCCATAATGCCCGTGCACTACAGAGGGAGTATATTTCTCAGCAAGGTGAGCCTGTGATATAAAAGATTTGTATATTTCTTTACAGAGGGAGTATCTCTCTGTCAAAAAATATATTTATGTGCAACTAGTTACTCATGTCTTTCTACTTCCTTTCGCTGATATGTGGGCCAACCGAGAACGGGGACCACATGCCATATGCACAAATTAGAGTGGACAGCTTCATGGTAGACACACCCCGGTCGTAGCGCCGTAGTAATGCCCAATGAGCCGTCAAATCACAACCCCCCCTTTCCAGCTTTAGCAGTAAGCTGGACGGACGAAGCGGCAATATTTCACTGGGCCTGAATCCCCTTCTCCCTCGTCTGCTTGTTCAGAGAAAAACCCCGCTCGGCGATTGCATAGGGTTTTCTCATGGAGAACCAGGTACGAATTCTTCATCCATTCCCGATAAATCCAAGTCCCTTGGTCGTAGGTAATCCTAGGATCGCAGCCACCGCCGTTGATGCATTTTTCTTCGTACTGAATCTAGTGTGTTTCAGTTGCAGTGCCCAAAGTGCGAGTACCCTACAGATTTCTGCGCCTTCGGCGAGACGCCACACTTGTTCCTTCTCATCCTAACACAGCATTTTGAAACGCGCACAGTATGTTCCTAGAATCCTCTTTTCTATCCGGGAGGGTGGGGGTTTTTTAAACATGTTGTGTTCTCATATTATTTTTCCTGCAGTGTATTATTTTCTCTGCCAGAACACATGTACTCAAGATGCTCGGCCTTGCCATAACTGAATACACTAGTTTAATGGTCACAGTGAAGACAAGCCATGGATATTACTTCCGAGTTGGGTTCATGAACCAAGAATATCGCTGCTTTTTTTATGGCTGAACTTGGATAAACTTTCTCAAGTGTTACGGACTGAAAGTTGGCGCACGAATGTTGAAGGAAATAGCAGAACTTGGTCATCTTCACTGCGATCTTCCACCCCGACGTCGTTCCAATTGTTCATCCATGTTAGTTTTGTATCTGGTTCTTGCTTGTTGCCTCGATTACTTCTTAATCCACCTATTCTGTCTAATTAATCACAATTTAACTTTAGAAGTAGCAACGAATCTCTCACGAAAATGCTACTTCTAACTAATATTTTCTTATAATTGGTGGCACGTGTAGGTTTTTTCAGAGTTAAGCAGTCTGCTCATTTGTTACTCTGTAATAACTCGACTGTTACTAATGGCACTGAAGTTGACTGGATCGACATCCACAAGTTCCTACACTTTATTGATTGTCTTGAGGTCCTTGTGGGGCATTTCAATGGTGGAAGGCCACGTGGGATATGTGTGCCACTGCTGCACTCATTGAACAGGTCCAACTATGTCAAGAAACTTATGGTACGAGCTGTTTTCTGTTATATATGGTGTTCATAAACTATTGCTTATACACAGTTTTACAGTTGTGATCTTCTTGAAACAGGAACTGCCGAGTTCTATTGTTCCTATATAGATGCCTGACCATGGTCGGGTCAGACTTGCACTTGGTCACAACATGATGTTTATGTCGACCTACTCAATTCCCCTTGGAGGTGAAAAGATACTTATTCATGGGTGGTCTCAAATAATGAAGGCCCGTCCATCTTGGAGAATAGGGCAGAAGATTATGTTCATGCTTTTCCATGGCTCTAAAGCGAATATCCTATTTATTGACCACGTTGCGAGATGAAGCCGCTTTCAGAAGGTTGTGGATGCGCGGGGTGGCACATGGGCCTTGTCCTGGGGCTTGGCGGCCTCACCCTTGGTTAACTGTAGGCAAAGTAGCACTATTCTAGGCGTGCTTTGTACGGTTGAACCTGTATAAGTACTCATACTACTTTCAGCTTTGGTTGTCAAGTGCCCCTTCTGGTTTCAGTTAAGGTTGTTAAGTACTCCTGTTGCTTTTATAGTCTGTCGTGTTTCTTCACTCCTGTCTTCCTCCAGCCGCCAAAACCAAACCAGCGCCGGCGGGGCCGCCTGCTTCCGCCTCCCACGGCTGGCTGCGCCTCAGCGCACGCATCGCCGCCCCACCGTCTCCTAAATCGTTAACACCGATGTCCTCCGTGCGCTTTGGTGCACTTGCCGCGGCGCCGCCCTCTCGCATTGTCAACATGGTCAACAAACAACAGGAATCGACAGAAGTACGTAGAGAGGATGATAGTAGGGGCCCACCACGTCAGCGTATGGAAAAATAAAATGATTCCTCCTAGTGTTTTCCTGACATCTGGGACCCACGACATTGTGAGCGTATATAGTCAATAGACAAGAGAACAGCACAAGATTGGCTGACACATGGGACGTAGCTACTCGAGAAGTATTTTTTTTGTTTGGTATTATTGAGACGGAGCAGGGTTTGAACTGGGTTGTGGCCCGTCTAGCCCAGGATTATATTTATGTTCACCATGTGACTAGCCCAGCTATTTTTTCTTTGTGAAAATGAGCCCAGTTTATTTTTTTTGAAGAATACCTAATCCAGGCCTACTTATTTTTCTACGCCCTGATGGGCTGCAACTCTTTCAAGATGCCTGCAAATCTTGGAAGTAATATGAGATGGGTTGTAAATATAAAAACACATGACAAATTGGCAATTACTTTATAATTTCTGATTTTTTTTCACATTTTCAGATTCCTATTTCACTGGGCATTAACCTAATTTAAATATATCTTCGAAGTACTTTAAATGTGGCTCAACATTTCGGTATTAAAAATAGTTTGGAACCCACAGAAATATGCGAAATTGGCCCTGGCCAACCAAAAAAAATGACTGCAAAGATGCGTAAAATCATATGATCCTGCTTGGTGGTTGTATTAGTGTTCTTGAGCTCTCGAACTAGCTCTGGGTGCTGCGAGGTTTGAAAGAGCCGAATCCCCTCTCAGTATGCTATGGGCCTCCTTTTATAGGCGAAAGGGGCTGCCACAGTGGCACACAGGAGGTGTAAAGTGCTATAGTGTTGCGTGGTTATCGCTAGCATTACAGGACGAGACGCATTAAATGCGGGGCTTAGGTGTCCTTCACTTTATTGGGGGACGGGGGTGAGGCCCGTCCCGTCCGTCGCCGCCCCTCCTGGCTTCGACACGCGCCCCGGCCAGCAACGCATGCAGCGCCATGTAGGCAGGCAGGCAACTGTGGTGGCGCGGTGGTGGAGCCTCCACAAAGGTTTGCATGCTGCCACGCAGGTGCCCACCCAGCTGGTTTGGTCGGCGGCTGCATACAAATGGCGGTTCGAACCTGGCTGGTGCGGGCCTGGCAGCGGCCTTGCCGGTGCGCTAGGGTCTTGCCGATGTGCGCTGGCTTCCCCGGCAAGGATCTTGCCGGGGAACCCTGTGGGTTTCTTTGGGTGAGGATGGTTGCCTTCCTATCCTCTCTTGATCTTGATTGTTCTTTTGTCTTCACAAAGACCTGCATGCCACCACGGAGGTGCCTCCCGAACCCTGTCCCAATGCGACTACTCAGCATCGGTAGGCTCGAAGGTGGCTCGCTCCGCGGGTGTGGACAAGCTGCCCCAGCAAAGATCATGCCGGGCTGCTGAGGCTGCCCCCGGCAAGGGTCCTTGCCGGGGCAACCTGCATCGCCCGTGCGGCCTTCGTGGTCTTGGTCCTTTGTCATGTGTTTTGCTTGTCCCTGCAGCTTTGGCTTTTCTCCGGCTTCCCTCTCTTGCCTTGCTTTTGTGTGGTCGCGGCAGGTGGCTCTAACTGCCCGTGCGCAAGTAAAGGGGTCAAAAGCTAGGCCCCTACTTTCATACACCGACAGGAGCCCCCGGGCCTGGGCCACACATAAGCGCAGCACGTTGTTGGGCCAGGCCCAAAACGGTGCGCGGGCAGTTCAGGCGGATTTTACCGTGGCCACTGTTCCGCCTGCTGCGCTTCCCCATGACCCGTGTTGAACGCGCGATGCGGGGGTCGTGTGCGCATGACGTGGGGATGCCGGCGTCACCTTTGTGGTGGACAGTAAAGAGGCGGCTTGCGTGTCTCTTTGAAACCGCAGGGCCGCCCCCTATTTACTGCCCTCGGTCGGGAACCGTCGTCCCACGCGTCCCCTTGCGCCCGCCCCTTGCGCCATGTTCGCCGCATGCACAGCGAATGACAGGCGCAGGGGTCGTGGGTAGTCGCGCGCGCGGGTTGGTTCCCTTGCGCCTTCAATGGAGCATGGAGGGCGGTCGACGGCCCCGCTTGCTGTCATTCCAAGAGGCCAGATTGGCTGGGAGGGGGCGGCCGAGTCCCGCCTCGGCCTCTTTATAAAGAGGGGAGCGAGAGGGATGGTGCCTCTCAGTCCTTCGCCATCTGCCTCTCTCCATCCTTGCTTCCCTTCTTCTTCCGCCATGGCGAGGGGGCGCGGCGATGCTTTGTCAGTGGCGGCAAGGGTTTCGGCCAGGCAGCGCATCACTCCTGCCCAGGAACTCGTAGCGGCGAAGCCAGGTACTAGGGGGAGGGGGAGGGGCGAGGTTGAGGCCGCCGTGGAGCCCGGGGGAGAGGAGGACGGGGCGGCAGATCCATCTCGCCCTCTCCAGCATCCCTTCCTCCGATGGAGGGCCATGCTGGGGACAATCCCTGCCAATTCTTCGTCAGGCTGCGCCATCCGCCACACCGTCGCCTCCGCCTTCCGACCCCATTTGCGCGGGAGATGGAGCTGGATCCGCCGCAGGCGCTGCGGCTGCACATGAGGGGTTGTGGGAACAGTGGCACGTGGGTCGACGTCAAGTTCCCAGCCCCCCACATCATGTATCTCCACCGAGGATGGAAAACCATCGCTCGCCTACACAGCTTGACGGACGGGCTTGCTCTCCATTTCAAACTAATGGAGGGTGGCCTCCTCTCCATCAAGATCTTCGGGAACTTTGGAACCCGCGTGAGGTGCTGTGTAGAGAGCTCCTCCGATGATGAAGAGTCCTCCTCAAGCAAGAGTGGCGAGGAAGACAACGGCAGCGGCAACGAGGGCAGCGGGTGGCAGGATGACGGGTCCGACTAGGTGTTGGGCATCGCTTTGTGCGGCACTGGCGGCCCCATCATCCGTGTCGCTAGCTCCTTGAACTTCTTGGGGTCGCCTCCTTGGGTGGCTGGCATAGGGAGGCTGCAGAAGAGGAAGAGGACGAGTGGCGAGGCCATCAAGTCGGAGTACACGGACACCGACGCCTTCATCGAGTGTTGGCGTCATGCCGCCTCATCTTCGAGCTCTGCCTTCGGTGCCGTCATCGCCGTTCAGCCTTCGGATGGCCTCCGTGATGTTCTCTCGGTGTCTTCTGCCACTCATAGCTCACCTAGGCGCCCCTTTTGCCCTTCTGCTTTCTTGTTCCATTTCCTGAGGAGAGGGACAAGAAAGGGATTACGGGCACCTTATATCTTTTTAATCTTGTAAGCCTTCGGGCCTTTGTTAGCTTTAGAACTTGTAATCTCCTTGTTCATGTTTTTCATTTCGTACGAACTGTACCTGTGCGGGATGTTTTTTAATGAAAAAGGGACGTTTGCCGGGATTTTCGTTCGCGGGAGAAAACCCATGGCAAGGGGTGAACCCTTGTCATCTTTCAAGATAAACGCTTTTCTTTTCCTGGCAACAGGCCCTGACGTCTCCCCACCTCGCTCGACTTTTCTCACGCTCTTGGCGGAGGTAGGTATGAGGTGGGCTTAGGCCCCCCGTTCCCCTCCCCTGCTGCCGCGGCTACAACCAGATCCAGACCGAGGAGATAATCCTTGGGTGCCGAAAAGGGGGAGTGCAGTAGCTCAGAGATAGAATGGGGTTTCATGCATCCCAGTTCATACGAAACGCATAATAGGGGATAAAGGACTTATCTGGATCCGCAGCCCCCGGCGACCTTGGCTTGCCACGGAGAAATCCTTGTTCTTGCAGCCCCCAGCAATTCTGGTTTGCCGAGGCCCAGGCGTCGGTCCGCTCCTTTCCTTCCAGAATAGCTCGGCAAGAATACTTACATGCCCTGCGAACCAAAGAAGGCAGGGAAGGACAGAGACGCACACTCGGCCTCTAAGCTAGGGGTTAGTCGCCGCCAAGCAATATCAACCCTAACCAAGGAAGAGACTCAACCTAGCATGCATGCCATAACTTAGGGCACCAGCGCTTCGTTTATTTATGCTCAGGGTCTGCGCCTGGCTTTGTACAAAGGGTTACATGCCTTGTCGGCAAGGCTTGTACAAAATGATGGCTTGCCGGGAGGCCCGGCATCCGCGCCTTACGGGTAAAACTTGCGAAGATGCTCGATGTTCTAGGAATTGCTCACTGGGACGGCATCTTCGGTCTCCAGGCGGACTGCACCGGGCCCGGTGACTCGCGTTACCCGATAAGGGCCTTCCCACTTCGGCGTCAACTTGTTGGAATTCTTGGCCAACTGAACGTGCCAAAGAACAAGGTCGCCTTCCTCAAAACTCCAGGCTTGAACCTTGCGGCTATGGTAGCGGCACAAAGCTTGTTGGTAGCATGCTGCTCCCACGGCCGCCCGGAGACGATCTTCCTCGAGGAGCGTTGCATCATCCTGGCGCAGTTTCTCTTGCTCAAGCTCATCATAAGCGAGCACTCAGGGTGACCCGTATATGAGTTCTGTGGGGAGAACTGCTTCTGCCCCGTAAACCAGAGCAAAGGGTGTCTGGCCGGTGGCTCAATTTGGCGTCGTTCTGATTGACCAAAGAACCGCCGGCAATTCCTCAATCCAGCGCCTTCCGCTCTTGCGCAGCCTTTCAAAAGTCTTCGTCCTCAAGCCTTGCAGGACTTCAGCATTTGCTCTCTCCGCTGGCCGTTGCTCCGTGGATGCGCCACGGAAGCAAAACAGACCCTGCTGCCGAGATCCTCAATGTACTACATGAAGGCATGGCTTGTGAACTGTGTGCCGTTGTCGGTGATGATCCTGTTGGGCACCCCAAAACGGCAAACTAGTCCCTTGAAGAACTTGATGGCTGACTGCACCGTCACCTTCCTCACTGCCTCCACCTCTGGCCACTTTGTGAACTTGTCGATGGCAACGTACAAGTACTCAAAGCCCCCGACGGAGTGAGGGAAGGGGCCCAAGATGTCGAGCCCCCAGACCGAGAAGGGCCAGGAGAGAGGGATGGTTTGAAGGGCTTGGGCTGGTTGATGAAGCTTCTTTGAATGGAACTGGCACGCTTCACACTTGGTTACTAGTGTCGTTGCATCCTGGAGGGCGGTGGGCCAGAAGAAACCCTGCCGGAAGACCTTGCCGACAAGGGCCCTCGACCCTATGTGGGAGCCACATATGCCTCCATGTATCTCTGCCAGTAGCTCTAGTCCTTCCTCCAGAGAGATGCACATCAATTTTACCCGATTCGGTCTTCTTCTGTATAGCACGTTATCGACGAACTGGTACAGAGCAGACCGGCGAGCTACTCTTTCTGCTTCTTCCTGCTCCTCAGGAAGCTCTCTATTTTGAAGGAATCGAACGGTGTGATGTGCCCATGCTGGAGCCTGTGGCTCGACAGCAAGGACCAAAGGCATCTCTTCTGCCGTAGGGGCAGCCGCCTCCATGGCCATGACCTGAGGTCCTACCAGAGTCGGTTGCCCTGCGGCAGGATCGGCATCCACGGCAACATCTCCGCCAGCGGCCCCGGGGAGCTCGGTGGGGAAGTACTTCTCGGGGCCTAGCTTCCTTTGCTTGTTCTGCCCAGTCGACGGCTGAACGGGTGGTTGGATTAACTGAAGCACAAAAGTACCTGGTTCCACAGGTAGCTTGAGGGCAGCGCGCTTTGATAGGTAGTCAGCGACGTCGTTCTCCGCTCAAGGGACGTGCTCTGCTTGTATACCGTCAAAACGCTCCTCCAGTTTCCTCACTTCATCCATGTAGGCTTCCATCAAAGGGCTTTGATAATCTTTGTTAACCTTCCTGACGATGAGTTGCGAATCGCCCCTGATGATGAGATTTTTGACTCCGAGGTCCGCCGCGATCCTGAGACTGGCAAGCAAACCCTCGTATTCGGCGGTGTTCTTGGTTGACATCTCCCGGGGAAAGTGCATTTGGATGACGTACTTGAGGTGCTCCCTGGTGGGTGCGACAAGCAGCACACCAGCACCGGCGCCTTGCAGTGAGAAGGCCCCAACAAAGTACATGATCCAGTCGCCACTTGTTTCCTCACCGGGGAGAGTGGTCTCTTGTACCTCTTCGTCGGGTGTCGAGGTCCATTCGGCAACAAATTCCGCCAAGACTTTGCTCTGGATCGTCGAGGTGCTTTCGAACTTCAAGCCGAAACTCGATAGCTCTAGGGCCCATTCCACGATCCTTCCTGTTGCATCTGGGTTATGTAGTATCCGTTGCAATGGAAGGCGGGTAACCACAGTGATCTCGTGCGCCTGGAAGTAGTGGCGCAGCTTCCCCGAGGCCATAAGGAGGCGAAGAGCAACTTTTGCACACCCGAGTACCTCGACCTAGCCCTCCGTAAGAGGTAGCTGACGAAGTAAACTGGGTGTTGCACCACCTTCTTTCTTTGCATCACTTCACCTGGCCACGCGGGTCCTATCACACCCGTGTCAGGCTTGCCAGGATCGAGTCCTGCCGGCGACTCAATCCTGCCGGGATCGAGCCCTGCCGGGTAGGGTTCCGACCCATCAGCCATCGGCTCTGCCGCCGCTGCCATCTTCTAGTCAACCTCTCTTTGTGCCACCAATGCGGCGCTAACCACTTGATTTGTTGCCGCTAGGTATAGCAGCAACGGCTCTTGCGGTTTAGGCGCAACTAGCTCCGGGGCAGAGGAAAGGTACTTCTTCAAATCATGCAACACTGCCTCGGCCTTCGGGGTCCACTCCACCGGGCCCGTCTTCTTTAGGATCTTGAAGAAAGGGAGGGCACGCTCTATGGACTTGGAGATGAATCTGCTCATGGTGGCAACGCAGCCAGTGAGCCGACGCACATCCTTGATCCGCTTGGGTGCCTCGATCTGCTCGATAGCCTTAATCTTGTCGGGGTTTGCCTCAATCCGGCGCTGCGACACAAAGAACCCGAGAAGCTTGCCGGATGGGACGCCGAAGACACACTTCTTAGGGTTCAATTTGAGGTTAATCTTGTGCAGGTTCCTAAAGGTTTCCTCCAGGTCTTGTACGAGCGTTGCTTTGTCCTTGGTTTTGACCACTATGTCATCCATATAAGTTTCCATATTTCTATGTAGTTGGGGTTCAAAACCGATCTGGACTGCTCTTGCAAACATTGAGCCAGCGCTCTTCAACTCGAAAGGCATCCGTAAAAAGCAGTACGTACCACATGGGGTGATGAACGCTGTCTTTTCTTCGTCTTCTTTTGTCATAAAGATCTAGTGGTATCCCGAGTAGGCGTTGAGGAATGATAATAGGTCACACCCTGCCGTGGAGTCAACAATCTGGTCGATGCGCGGTAACGGGAAGGCATCCTTTGGACAAGCTTTATTGATGTCTGTGTAATCAATACACAGCCTCCACTTCCCGTTTGCCTTGCGCACTACTACCGGATTGGCCAACCACGTCGGATGGAGCACTCCCCTTACCAGGCCCGCCGCCTCTAGCTTCCTAATTTCTTTCATGATGAACTCTTGCCTCTCCAGAGCTTGCTTCCTGACCTTCTGCTTGATGGGCCGCGCATGAGGAGAGACGGCAAGGTGGTGCTCAATCCCTTCCCTGGGAACGTCGGGGATGTCGGAAGCTTGCCATGCAAACACATCGACATTTGCCCACAAGAAAGTGATGAGCTCGCCTTCCTATTTGCTGTCGAGGGTGGAGCTTATGATGAAAGCCCCACCTGTGTCGTCCTCCTTAACGGGCACCCTCTTGGTCTTTGGTGGCGCAGCTCTGGACTTCTGCTCCTGTCAGCCGAGCTCTCTGGCACGTCCTCAACGGCAGCACAACACCCCGAAGAGGTGCGCTTGCCGGAGTGGGTGCGAGAGGTCTCGCCAATCTTCTTCCCTCCCGGCGCTCTGTCGGCAGGAGCAGGTGCCTTGGCGGCAGCTGCTGCAACCGCTTCCCGGTAGAGTTGGTCGGTGCAAATCAGCGCATCTTTTTTGTCGGAGGGGACAGTGATGATGTTCATCGGCCCGGGCATCTTCAACATGTTGTAGGCGTAGTGTGAAGCTGCCATGAACTTGGCTAGTGTCGGGCGGCCGAGGATCCCGTTGTATGGCAAGGGGATTTCGGCTACGTCGAAAACAAGGCTCTCCGTTCAATGATTCAGCTCGCCTCCAAAGGTCACAGGCAGCGTGACCTTTCCCTTCGGCTGGCTCCTCCCCAGGTTAACCCCTTGGAACGCGCCTGTCTCCTCGAGGTCTCCATCAGGGATCTGCAGCTTTTTGACCACAACAGGCGAGATCAGGTTCAGGCCGGCCCCGCCATCGACCAACATCCTTGTCACCTTGTGGTTGCGGATCGTTGGGGAAACCAACAATGGCAAGCACCCGACCGCACTAGTGCGGTCAGGGTGGTCCTCGGTATCAAAGATGATGGGTGTGCTGGACCATTTCAGCGGCTTCCGTGCGTCGAACAATGGCTCCACTGTTGTGATCTCACGCGCCCACTGCTTGAGCTGGCGGTGGGATGTATGCAGCGAGGCGCCACCATCGACGCACATGACCTCCGTGGCTTTCTGGAACTCGTGATCGCCGGACTCGTTGTCCCCGTCGTGGTCATCATCTTCTTGTTTCTTGTCGCGGCCCTTGACGGGCCTCTCCTGCTGACTGTCCTTGCCGCGGCGGCCTCCTTGGCCGCCACGTTTCTCGCCGAGCCCCTCGGCACCGTCTTGGCCCTTCTCCTTGTCCTACCGCTCGTACTCGGCCTTCTGCTTTTCAGCAAGCAGCTCTACTTGCCGACAGTGTTGGAGGTCATGGCCCTTGGTGCGATGGATCTTGCAATACTGCTTGTCGGAGCCTCCTGTCTTGTCGGCGTCCGCCAAGGCCCGGCAGGCGACACACCCGGCAACCTCCTTGCCAGAGTCGCTCGCCTTGGTCTTCTTGGTGGCGCCGGTGTCGTCGGATCCCTCGACGGCAAGCACGGCCTTGCCCTTGTGTTTCCTGTTTCGACGCTGGCCCTTCTTTGCTGGGGTGGCGGTATCGCCGGTGGAATCGGTTTCCGTGCCGGCATCTTCGTCGGGGTACTTCCTTCCTTCTTCAGCGCGAGCGCATCGGTCGGCCAGAACAGAGAGCTCGGCCACATCCTTAACCTTGTTCATTGCCAGTTCTTCGCGCATCTTGCGATTACACACGTTTTGGTGGAACGCACTGATCACGGCGGCGGGATGAACATCAGGGATGTTGTACTGCACCCGGCTGAACCTCTGGATGTACTTGCACAGGTTTTCTCCTTCCTTCTGGAGGATGATGTGTAAATCACTCGCCTGGCCATGAGCCTGGTGACCTCCGGTGAAGGCACCAACAAACTCATGGCACAGATCCGCCCAAGAAGAGATGGAATCCATCGTAAGTGCATCAACCATGACATGACATTAGGCTTGAGTGCCAACGGGAAGTAATTGGCAAGCACCTTATCATTGCGGGCCCCAGCAGCTTACATCGCGATGGTGTAGATGTTGAGGAATTCCGACGGGTGAGTCTTGCCATTGTACTTCTCGCCAACGTCAGGCTTGAAAGTGCGGTGGGAGGGCCACTAGATCCGCCACAGCTCACGGGTGAAAGCCGGACAGCCCACCTCCTAGGGTAGGCCGCCGTAATCCCCCGGCGCCGGGCGATTCGTAGTGGGCCCTGCCCGCCTATCCGACTGGTGGCGCGCGTCGTGTCGGTGCTCGATGGTGGTTCGAGCGTCCTCATGAGCCCGCTCCCGAAGGACCTGGCGCTGATCGCGATTGGTTCGCGGGTCGGACGACGCGATGGAGACATCATCACGAGCATCGTCATGACAGGTCGTCGCTGATAACCCACAAGTATAGGGGATCGCAACAGCTTTCGAGGGTAGATTATTCAACCCAAATTTATTGATTCGACACAAGGGGAGCCAAAGAATATTCTTGAGTATTAGCAGTTGAGTTGTCAATTCAACCACACCTGGATAACTTAGTATCTGCAGCAAAGTATTTAGTAGCAAAGCAGTATGATAATAAAGGTAACAGTGGCAAAAGTAAAGATAAATGTTTTTGGGTTTTTGTAGCAGTTGTAACAGTAGCAACGAAAAAGTAAATAAGCGAAGAACAATATGTGAAAAGCTCGTAGGCAATGGATCAGTGATGGATAATTATGCCGGGCGATTCCTCATGTAATATCTATAACATAGGGTGACACAGAACTAGCTCCAGTTCATCAATGTAATGTAGGCATGTATTCCGTAATTAGTTATACGTGCTTATGGAAAAGAACTTGCATGACATCTTTTGTCCTACCCTCCCGTGGCAGCGGGGTCCTAGCGGAAACTAAGGGATATTAAGGCCTCCTTTTAATAGAGAACCGGACCAAAGCATTAACACATGGTGAATACATGAACTCCTCAAACTACAGTCATCACCGAGAAGTATCCCGATTATTGTCACTTCGGGGTTGTCAGATCATAACACATAATAGGTGACTATAGACTTGCAAGATAGGATCAAGAACACAGATATACTCATGAAAACATAATAGGTTCAGATCTGAAATCATGGCACTCGGGCCCTAGTGACAAGCATTAAGCATAGCAAAGTCATAGCAACATCAATCTCAGAACATAGTGGATACTAGGGATCAAACCCTAACAAAACTAACTTGATTACATGGTAAATCTCATCCAACCCATCACCGTCCAGCAAGCCTACAATGGAATTACTCACGCACGGCGGTGAGCATCATGAAATTGGTGATGGAGGATGGTTGATGATGACGACGGCGATGAATCCCCCTCTCCGGAGCCCCGAACGGACTCCATATCAGCCCTCCCGAGAGAGATTAGGGCTTGGCGGCGGCTCCGTGTCGTAAAACGTGATGAAATTTTCTCTCCAATTTTTTTCTCCGCGAGAAGGAAGATATAGAGTTGGAGTTGAGGTCGGTGGAGGTCCAGGGGGCCCACGAGATAGGGGGCGTGCCCTACAGGGGGGGGGGCGCCCCCTGTCTTGTGGACAGGCCCTGGGCCCCCTGGTGTATTTCTTTCACCCAGAAATTCTTATTAATTCCAGAAAGTGCCTCCGTGGATTTGCAGGTCATTCCGAGAACTTTTCTTTTCTACACATAAAACAACATCATGGAAGTTCTACTGAAAACAGCATCAGTCGGGGTTAGTTTCATTCAAATCATGCAAGTTAGAGTCCAAAACAAGGGCAAAAGTGTTTGGAAAAGTAGATACGTTGGAGACGTATCAACTCCCCCAAGCTTAAACCTTTGCTTGTCCTGAAGCAATTCAGTTGATAAACTGAAAGTGATAAAGAAAAACTTTTACAAACTCTGTTTGCTCTTGTTGTTGTAAACATGAAAAGCCAGCATTCAAATTTCAACAAATATTATGAACTAACCATACTCACAATAACACTTGGGTCTCACAATTACTCATATCAATAGCATAATCAGCTAGCAAGCAATAATAATAAAACTCGGATGACAACACTTTCTCAAAACAATCATAACATGATATAACAAAATGGTATCTCGCTAGCCCTTTCTGAGACCGCAAAAGATAAATGCATAGCACCTTTAAAGATCAAGGACTGACTAAATATTGTAATTCATGGTAAAAGAGATCCAGTCAAGTCATACACAATATGAACCAATAATAATGAACGCAAATGACATTGTGCTCTCCAGCGGGTGCTTTTAATAAGAAGGTGATGACTCAACATAAAAGTAAATAGATAGGCCCTTCGCAGAGGGAAGCGGGGATTTGTAGAGGTGCCAGAGCTCAATTTTAAAATAGAGATTGAATAACATTTTGAGCGGTATACTTTTACTGTCAACGCAACACCTATGAGATGGTCGTATCATCCATACTACATGCATTATAGGCAGTTCCCAAACAGAATGGTAAAGTTTTATACTCCCCCAACCACCAACAAGCATCAATCCATGGCTTGCTCGAAACAACGAGTGCCTCTAACATACAATAGCCCTGGGGGAGTTTTGTTTAATTATTTTGATTTGCTTTGATCTTTTGGATCATGGGACTGGGCATCCCGGTTACCGGCCCTTTCTCGTGAATGAGGAGCGGAGTCCACTCCTCTTGAGAATAACCCACCTAGCATGGAAGATATAGGCAGCCCTAGTTGTAACATGAGCTGCTCGAGCATACAAAATAGAATTTCATTTGAAGGTTTGGAGTTTGGCACGTACAAATTTACTTGGAACGGTAGGTAGATACCGCATATAGGTAGGTATAGTGGACTCATATGGAACAACTTTGGGGTTTAAGGAATTTGGATGCACAAGCAACATTCCCGCTTAGTACAGGTGAAGGCTAGCAAAAGACTGGGAAGCGACCAACTGAGAGAGCGACAACAGTCGTAAGCATGCATTAAAATCAATTCACACCGAGCATAAGCATGAGTAGGATATAATCCACCATGAACATAAATATCGTGAAGGCTATGTTGATTTGATTCAACTACATGCGTGAACATGTGCCAAGTCGAGTCACTCGATTCATTCAAAGGAGGATATCATCCCATCATACCACATCATAATCATTCTAATAACATGTTGGCACGCAAGGTAAACCATTATAACTCATAGCTAATCAAGCATGGCACAAGTAACTATAATCTCTAAATGTCATTGCAAATATGTTTACTTCATAATAGTTGACTCGGGAATGATGAACTCATCATATTTACAAAAACAAGAGAGGTCGAGTTCATACCAGCTTTTCTCATCCCAATAAGTCCATCATATATCATCATTATTGCCTTTCACTTGCACGACCGAACGATGTGTATGATAATAAGAGTGTACGTGCATTGGACTAACCTGGAATCTGCAAGCATTCAACTCAAGAGAGATAACAAGCAATATGGGCTCTAAATTAAATAAACAATCATGCATATAAGAGCCACTAAGCATTTTCATTATGGTCTTCTCGACCCCCAAAGGAAAGAAAAGAAAATAAAACTATTTACATGGGAAAGCTCCCAACAAGTAAAAGAAGAACGAGAAATGTTTTTGGGTTTTCATTTTAATTCCTACTACAGGCAAGGAAATTAAACTAACTAATTTTTTTGTTTTTTCTCAAGGTTTATCAAAGACACAAGAAGAAAACTAGAAAAAGGTATTTAAACTAGCATGGATAATACAATGAAAGAATATCAGCACCGACGACTAGTGTGTGAACATGAATGTAAAGTCGGTGAGAAATACGTACTCCCCCAAGCTTAGGCTTTTGGCCTAAGTTGGTTTAATTCCAAGGATCGCCTGGCTGATATCCATAAGTGAAACCGGGGTTGTGCTGAGATGCAGCGGCAACCGCCTCCTGAGCTACACCATGTTGGCGAGCTGCCTCCACTCCCCTCTCGTATTCAGTTGCTTCCTCTCTGGTGACAACATATCTTCCTTTTGCCTGATAATCAAAAAGGTAGGGAGCAGGAAGAGTAACAGGGACGGTGTTGCGTCTGTCATAGATTAGTCGATAATGGAGGAATTGTTCATTCCTCTCAAGAAAATGATGACTAAACATAGCTTCTTTATCCAAATAAACAGGAGGTATTATCATATCTCCTTCTCGTGGGGCTATACCAAGAAAATTAGCCACACGGGTTGCATAAATTCCTCCAAAGAAATTTCCCTTTCTACTATTATTCTGTAACCTACGTGCAACTATTGCCCCCAAGTTATAACCTTTAAAACCGAACACCGCATTCTTGAGGATACTTAGATCAGGTACACACATGTGACATGCTTCATCCTTACTGTTAATACATCTACCAATAAAGAGAGCAAAATAATGTATAGCAGGAAAATGAATGCTCCCTATGGTAGCTTGTGCTATGTCCCTAGATTCTCCCACAGTAATACTAGCAAGAAAATCTCTAAATTCAGATTTGTGAGGATCATTAATATTACCCCACTGCGGGAGTTTGCAAGCAGTTGTAAAATCCTCTAAGTCCATGGTGTAAGATGTATCATAAATATCAAATAGGACACTAGGAGAATTACGCGTAGAGTTATATTTAAACCTTCGCACAAAGGAATCAGCCAATTGATAG
Source organism: Triticum dicoccoides (assembly GCF_002162155.2). NCBI lineage: Eukaryota > Viridiplantae > Streptophyta > Magnoliopsida > Poales > Poaceae > Triticum > Triticum dicoccoides. The sequence goes on along the minus strand of NC_041389.1, from coordinate 56,853,890 downwards.
TACTGAGGACACTTATCTTGTAAGAAGTCCTCCAGCTCAGCATTACGCACGTACGCGTCAAATTCCTCCTTGAAGCCTGCTTCGACCATAAAATCATCGGATGGCCACTCACAAGCCCGTACATATGCATCCCTCGGCAATTCAACGTCTTGCTCACGTATAGCAATCCTTGGCCCTTTCTTTGTCGAGAAACCACCTTGGTACATTCTCCTAAGCATATTTCTTTTTCTGAAAATTTCTGAAATTTTAGTAACTTCAAAATAAAAGTGCATAAAACCAAACAAGATTGATAGTAACTACTCCTACAAGTGCCAAGAGGCCATATCATGCATTAAAATTACTTGGAACCTCCAAATTTTAACATGCAAGCTCAAGAACATGGTCACCTAAGCAGGAAAAATTTGCAATGAATAAAGCACTAGAACAAAAACTAATTGGACCAATGGAGGAGTCACATACCAAGCAACAATCTCCCAAAGTAGTTTTGTGAATGGAGCTTTGAGCTAAGAGATCGAAAATCGCAGCAAAACAAGCTAGAACTCGTGCTTGAGCTGGATGGGGATTTTTTATGGGTAGAAGATGAAGTGTGTGGGTGCTGGCATAAGTGGAGGGGAGCCACCAGGGGCCCACGAGATAGGGGGCGCGCCCTACGGGGGGCGCCCTCCTCTCTCGTGGCCTGGTGCTTGCCCCTCCTGCAGTGTTTTCAGTGCCTAAAATCCTCAAATATTCCAGAAAAAAATCATACTAAATTTGCAGGGCATTTGGAGCACTTTTATTTTCGGACTATTTTTTTATTGCACGGATAATTCAGAAAACAGACGGGTAATACTATTTTTGCGTTCTTTATTCTAAAAACCAGAAAGTAAAAAGAGGGTACAGAAGGTTGTGCCTTCTAGTTTCATCCATCTCGTGGTCATAAAAATGAACCCACTAACAAGGTTGATCAAGTCTTGTTAACAAACTCATTCCGAATAACACGGAACCGGAGAAATTTTGAATAACACTAAGTTACCTCATCGGGGATATGAAAATCCCCAACAATAAGAATATCACACTTTTTCTTGACAGTAGGGAGAGGAAATTCAAAATCTCCAAAAATGATAGTTGGAACTTTTTCAATAGAATTGATGCTATGAACTTGAGATTGTTTCCTCGGAAAGTGTACCGTATGCTCATTACCATTAACATGAAAAGTGACATTGCCTTTGTTGAAATCAATAACAGCCCCTGCAGTATTAAGAAAAGGTCTACCAAGGATAATAGACATACTATCGTCCTCAGGAATATCAAGAATAACATAGTCCGTTAAGATAGTGACATTTGCAACCACAACAGGCACATCCTCACAAATACCGACAGGTATAGCAGTTGATTTATCAGCCATTTGCAAAGATATTTCAGTAGGTGTCAACTTATTCAATTCAAGTCTACGATATAAAGAGAGAGGCATAACACTAACACCGGCTCCAAGATCACATAAAGCAGTTCTAACATAATTTCTTTTAATGGAGCATGGTATAGTTGGCACACCCGGATCTCCAAGTTTCTTTGGTATTCCACCCTTAAAAGTGTAATTAGCAAGCATGGTGGAAATTTCAGCTTCCGGTATCTTTCTTTTATTTGTGATGATATCCTTCATATACTTAGCATAAGGATTTACTTTAAGCATATCAGTTAAACGCATACATAAGAAAATAGGTCTAATCATTTCAGCAAAACACTCAAAATCCTCATCATCCTTTGACTTGGATGGTTTAAGAGGAAAGGGCATGGGTTTCTGAACCCATGGTTCTGTTTCTTTACCGTGCTTCCTAGCAACAAAATCTCTCTTATCATAACGTTGATTCTTTGATTGTGGGTTATCAAGATCAACAGCAGGTTCAATCTCTACATCATTGTTATTACTAGGTTGAGCATCTACATGAACATCACTATTAGCATTATCATCAGGTTCATGTTCATCTCCGGATTGTGTTTCAGCATCAGCGATAGAAGTATCATTAGGATTCTCAAGTGTTTCTACATTAGGTTCACTAGAAGTTTGCAAAGTCCTATCATTCTTCTTTTTCTTCTTCTTAGAGAAACTAGGAACATCTAGATTATTATTCTGAGAATCTTGTTCAATTCTTTTAGGGTGGCCTTCAGGATACAAAGGTTCCTGAGTCATTCTACCAGTTCTAGTAGCCACTCTAACAGCAAAGTCATTTTTATTATTCAACTCATCAAGAAAATCATTTTGAGCTTTGAGTACTTGCTCAGCTTGAGTAGCAACCATAGAAGCATATTTGCTAACGCGGTGAAGTTCATCTTTAACTCTAGCCGGATTATCGCCTACGCGTCCTATCTCGAAAGCATTATTCTTTAACTCTCTACCAACATAAGCATTAAAACTTTCTTGTCTAGCCATAAAGTCATCAAATTCATCCAAGCATGGGCTATGAAATTTAGTAGAGGGTATTTCAACTTTATCATATCTATAGAGAGAATTTACCTTTACTACCTGTGTCGGGTTATCAAGACAATGTGGTTCTTCAGGCGGTAAATTAAGACCATGTATTTCTTCAATAGGTGGAAAATTCTTAATATCTTCAGATTTAATACCTTTTTCTTTCATTGATTTCTTTGCCTCTTGCATATCTTCAGGACTGAGAAATAAAACACCTCTCTTCTTCGGAGTGGGTTTAGGAATAGACTCAGGAGTTGGCTCAATTGGTTCAGGAATTACTTCAGGAACTGGCTCAGGAAGAGTCCAATTATTTTCATTAGTCAACATATTAATCAATAATATTTCAGCTTCGTCGACTATACTTTCCCTGAAAACACAACCAGCACAACTATCCCAGTAGTCCTTGGAAGCATCGGTTAGTCCATTATAAAAGATATCAAGTATTTCATTTTTCTTAAGAGGATGATTAGGCAAAGCATTAAGTAACCGGAGAAGCCTCCCCCAAGCTTGTGGGAGACTCTCTTCTTTGATTTGCACAAAATTATATATTTCCTGCAAGGCAGCTTGTTTCTTATGAGCAGGGAAATATTTAGCAGAGAAGTAATAAATCATATCCTGGGGACTACGCACACAACTAGGAGCAAGAGAATTGTACCAAGTCTGAGCATCACCCTTTAATGAGAACAGAAATATCTTAAGGATGTATAAATAGCGAGACTTCTCATCATGAGTAAATAGGGTGGCTATATCATTCAACTTGGTAAGATGTGCCACAACAGTTTCAGATTCAAGGCCATAAAAAGGATCAGATTCAACTAAAGTAATAATATCAAGATCAACAGAGAATTCATAATCCTTATCAGTAACACAGATAGGTGAAGTAGCAAAAGTAGGATCGGGTTTCATTCTAGCATTAAGAGACTGCTGCTTCCATTTAGTTAATAATTTCTTAAAATCATTTCTATCATTGCAAGCAAGAATTTCCATAGCAGCTACTTCATTCATATCATAACCCTTAGGAACAACAGGTAATACATAATCATTGGGGGAACGTTCATCATCACAATCATCAATAATAGGTTCTTTAATATTTTCATTCCCCCTAACTCTAGCAAGTTGTTCATCTAGAAATTCACCTAATGGCAAAGTAGTATCACGCACATAAGTAGTTTCATCATGCATAGCAGAAGTGGCATCATCAATAACATGCGATATATCATAATTCATAGCAGTAGCAGGTTTAGGTGTCGCAAGCCTACTAATAACGGAAGGAGAATCTAGTGCAGAGCTAGATGGCAGTTCCTTACCTCCCCTCGTAGTTGAGGGCAAAATCTTGGTCTTAGCGTCTTTCAAGTTCTTCATAGTGATCAACAGATATAAATCCCAAGTGACTCAGAGAATAGAGCTATGCTCCCTGGCAACAGCGCCAGAAATTAGTCTTGATAACCCACAAGTATAGGGGATCGCAACAGCTTTCGAGGGTAGAGTATTCAACCCAAATTTATTGATTCAACACAAGGGGAGCCAAAGAATATTCTTGAGTATTAGCAGTTGAGTTGTCAATTCAACCACACCTGGATAACTTAGTATCTGCAGCAAAGTATTTAGTAGCAAAGCAGTATGATAATAAAGGTAACAGTGGCAAAAGTAAAGATGAATTTTTTTGGGTTTTTGTAGCAGTTGTAACAGTAGCAACGGAAAAGTAAATAAGCAAAGAACAATATGTGAAAAGCTCGTAGGCAATGGATCAGTGATGGATAATTATGCCGGATGCGATTCCTCATGTAATAGATATAACATAGGGTGACACGGAACTAGCTCCAGTTCATCAATGTAATGTAGGCATGTATTCCGTAAATAGTCATACGTGCTTATGGAAAAGAACTTGCATGACATCTTTTGTCCTACCCTCCCGTGGCAGCGGGGTCCTGGCGGAAACTAAGGGATATTAAGGCCTCCTTTTAATAGAGAACCGGACCAAAGCATTAACACATGGTGAATACATGAACTCCTCAAACTACGGTCATCACCAAGAAGTATCCCGATTATTGTCACTTCGGGGTTGTCGGATCATAACACATACTAGGTGACTATAGACTTGCAAGATAGGATCAAGAACACACATATATTCATGAAAACATAATAGGTTCAGATCTGAAATCACGGCACTCGGGCCCTAGTGACAAGCATTAAGCATAGCAAAGTCATAGCAACATCAATCTCAGAACATAGTGGATACTAGGGATCAAACCCTAACAAAACTAACTTGATTACATGGTAAATCTCATCCAACCCATCACTGTCCAGCAAGCCTATGATGGAATTACTCACGCACGGCGGTGAGCATCATGAAATTGGTGATGGAGGATGGTTGAGGATGACGATGGTGACGAATCCCCCTCTCCGGAGCCCCAAACGGACTCCAGATCAGCCCTCCGAAGAGAGATTAGGGCTTGGCGGCGGCTCCGTGTCGTAAAACGCGATGAAACTTTCTCTCCGATTTTTTTCTTCGCGAGACGGAAGATATAGAGTTGGAGTTGAGGTCGGTGGAGGTCCAGGGGGCCCACGAGATAGGGGGCGCGCCCTACAGGAGGGGCGCCCCCCTGTCTTGTGGATAGGCCTTGGGCCCCCTGGTGTATTTCTTTCACCCAGAAATTCTTATTAATGCCAAAAAGTGCCTCCGTGGATTTGCAGGTCATTCCGAGAACTTTTCTTTTCTACACATAAAATAACATCATGCCAGTTCTACTGAAAACAGCGTCAGTCGGGGTTAGTTTCATTCAAATCATGCAAGTTAGAGTCCAAAACAAGGTCAAAAGTGTTTGGAAAAGTAGATACGTTGGAGACATATCAGTCGCCCGCGGCGGCCGGTGCTGAGGAGGGGAATACACCGTAGCCGCATCGCCTTCGGCTCGGCCCCTGCTAGCAGGGGGTGGCACGACGAGCGACGGCCCATGGGTTTCGCCGGTCGCAGCTCGTCATCGTTAGTGATGCCGACGAGGCTCCGGGTGGTGGCCCTCCATTCATCAAGCTTTTCCGCCATGGGGGGAAAGTCAAGGAGGAACTGCGCGCACGCTAGGGCTTCTGCTGGCGTGGGTGGTGGCGAGAGTTGGGTGGACCGCGATGCGCTTTGACTCCTAACCATGTTAGTAGGAGCCCCATCATGGCTCCGCAACCGCCCGCCACCTTCACCGGTGCCTCGGCGTGCACGCTGGCCTTCCTCATCCTGTGAAGGATGCATAGGGCTTTTCTCAGGGCGGCGCCCTGGGGCACCAATGGGGCGGCGCTGCTAACCATGTATGACTTGAGAGGAGCACGTCGTTGGTGCTGGCGTTGGCGTCTTGGAGGTCGCCGCGCCGTTGGTAGGCGGCACGACGACGCCCCTGGAGGGCCCTATGCCGCGCGGATCGTCGCCTGTCGCACCCGCGGCGTCGCCCACCGGGCCCGGACTGCCAAGGTGATGCGGGTGTTCGCGGACCGCACCGCGGGTTCTCTCCGCGATTGGCCCGCTACTGGCCCGCACCGGCGACGGCAGTCCGGTTCCGGACGGGCCGATCGCCGTGGTCGTCTTCTTCTTAGGAGCCATGGCGATGATGAACTGCTAGGCCCATCCCTGGGCCAGATTCTCACAATTTGCGCCCCCTACCTAGCGCGCCAAAGATGTCGGTGGGAAATGACACCTATGGGATCACTGGAATCCCTTCTATGGTTGCGGGGCGCGGGATCGTGAGAAGAGCGGGACTAGTGGGTGGCACAGAGGGGATTTACCCAGGTTCGGGCCGCAAAGATGCGTAAAACCCTATGATCCTACTTGGTGGTTGTATTAGTGTTCTTGAGCTCTTGAACTAGCTCTGGGTGCTACGAGGTTCGAAAGAGCCGAATCCCCTCTCAGTATGATATGGGCCTCCTTTTATAGGTGAAAGGGGCTGCCACAGTGGCACATAGGAGGTGTAAAGTGCTACAGTGTTGCGTGGTTATCACTAGCATTACAGGACGAGACGCATTAAATGTGGGGCTTAGGTGTCCTTCACTTTATTGGGGGTGGGGGTGAGGCCCGTCCCGTCCGTCGCCGCCCCTCCTGGCTTCGACACGCGCCCCGGCCAGCAACGCATGCAGCGCCATGTAGGTAGGCAGGCAGCTGAGGTGGCGCGGTGGTGGAGCCTCCACGAAGGTTTGCATGCTGCCACGCAGGTGCCCGCCCAGCTGGTTGGGTCGGCCGCTGCGTACGAATGGCGGTTGGAACCTGGCTGGTGCGGGCCTGGCAGCGGCCTTGCTGGTGCGCTTGGCGATAGTCTTGCCAGATGGCCCGGCAAGGGTCTTGCCGCGGTGCGCTGGCTTCCCCAGCAAGGATCTTGCCGGGGAACCCTGTGGGTTTCTTTGGGTGCGGATGGTTGCCTTCCTATCCTCTCTTGATCTTGATTGTTCTTTTGTCTTCACAAAGATCTGCATGCCACCACGGAGGTGCCTCCCGAACCCTGTCCCAATGCGACTGCTTAGCATCGGTAGGCTCAAAGGTGGCTCGCTCCGTGGGTGCGGACGAGCTGCCCCGGCAAAGATCTTGCCGGGGCTGCTGAGGCTGCCCCCGGCAAGGGTCCTTGCCGGGGCAACCTGCATCTCCCATGCGGCCTTCGTGGTCTTGGTCCTTTGTCGTGTGTTTTGCTTGTCCCTGCAGCTTTGGCTTTTCTCCGACTTCCCTCTCTTGCCTTGCTTTTGTGTGGTCGGGACAGGTGGCTCTGACTGCCCGTGCGCAAGTAAAGGGGTCAAAAGCTAGGCCCCTACTTTTGTACACCGACACCTTCCTAGGCTCGCTGTCGTCCACTGCTGTGGTGCTCTCGGCGCGGCGTGGTCAATGTGGTCAACGACCGACTTCCATCAGAAGAGTACTGTACGTGGAGAGGCTGACAGCTGGGTCCACGGCAGCCGCAAGGAAGTGCCTCCTTATTACGCGGAAAATAATTATTCCTCCACCTGACAGCAGGGACCCACCGGACGGGCCACCAGTATTTCACGAAAAAATGTTTCCCCCTGACTTTTGGGACCCACAGGACGGGCCACCGTATTTCGCGAAAAAAATGTTCCCCACGCTGTCAGCTCGGACCCACCGAAGTGCCTCCTTATTACGCACAAAAAAATGAATACCCCCTGCTAGCTGGGACCCACCTTGGTGGGAGGCTGACTTGTGGGCCTACTAAGTTGACTGGGACAGAGGCCTTTGTCAACTTTAGTCAATATATGAACGATTCTAGCTCCAGTGACCGTACGATGTCCATCCAACGGCCGTAGTGCTTCTTCAACCACTGGTCTTCTTGCTCCAGCCGCCCAAAGCAGCACCGGTCGTGTCGCCTGCTCCTGCCGCCCGTGGCCGGCTGTGATGCCACGGAGGCCTCATCGCCCCCTACTACTCCCACCGCTGGCCAGGCCATCCCTCTACGCACCCACACCCCCTGTTATTCTACGGCGACGGCAGCCTCACACCATAGCCGAACGAGTGAACCCTCATACTCCTCTACACGTGGGCATCCACTGCCGCGTCTTCCCCGGCTCCACGGCATCCCCTTCCTAGGCCTTGCCATCGTCCACCGCCCTGGTGCTCTCGGCACGGCATGGTCAACGTGGTCAAGGAATGGCTTCCATCGAACGTGGACTGTACGTGGAGAGGCTGACAGCTGGGTCCACGGCCACAGGAAGGAAGTGTCTCCTTATTATGCGCAAAATAATTATTCCTCCACCTGACAGCGGGTACCCACCGGACGGGCCACTGTATTTCGCAAAAAAAATGTTTCCCCCTGTCTGCTGGGACCCACCAGCTACATCTTCGCACGCAAGGAAGTGCGTCCGAAAAAAAATGATTCGCCCCCCTGACTACTGGGACCCACCAGCTACATCTTTGCACGCAAGGAAGTGCATCCGGGCAAAAAAATGATTCTCCCCCTGACTGCTGGGACCAACCAGCTACATCTTCGCATGCAAGGAAGTTCCTGACAGTCGGGACCCACTTGGTCGAAGCGTACGTAGCATTGTCATTCTGGTTGCGAACATGTACGTACATATATACTGGTCGATGTAGAGGCGTGCACGTGTCGTAGTAGAGGCGCATACGTGTCGTAGTAGAGGTGCGCATGTAGCATGTACACGTACGTATAGCGGCCAGGTTGCAAGAAAGAAAATACGGCCACGTGTGTACATACGGGCGGGGTCTCGAACGCCTACTCGCGCATACGTACGACCAGGGCTCGTGTACATGGCTGGGTCGGAATGGAGAAACAGCATCGTCGTCGTGTTCATGGGGAGGCAACGGAATGCGTCGTGTTCATCGGGAGTCAACGGAACGCTTGGGAGCCAACCGGCTTGGTCGAAACGGAATGCATGGTCGTGTTCATCGGGATGGCTTGGACGGAACAGGCGATGGAAACGAGGCCTGGCGTACCGGACAACAGAGGAAACGGACCTCCTACGTTCGGAACGGGGTCCTATTGATCGGGTGGGGTGTGGCGTACCGCAAAACGGAGGAAACAGATCTCCTACGGTCGAAATGGGGGTCCTGTTGATCAGGAGGGGTGTGGCGTACCGCAAAACGGAGGAAACGGACCTCCTACGGTTGAAATGGAGGTCCTGTTGATCGGGAGGGGTGTGGCGTACCTCAAAACGGAGGAAACGGACCTCCTATGGTCGAAACGGGGGTCCTGTTGATCGGGAGCGTTGTGGCGTACCGCAAAATGGACGAAACGGACTTGTGTTGGAGCGCTACGGTCGAAACGGGGGTCCTGTTCATCGGGAGGGGTGTGGCATACCGCAAAACGGGACTCCACGGGATACTATTCATCTCCACCGTCGACCTCCTCCAGCCTCCACAGGCTCCTGTTCATCCAGCCTCCACCGTGCGCTACTCCACCGGCTACTGTTCAACCACCCCTCCACCATCTACTGTTCATCCAGCCCTCCACACCACGGGGTCCTGTTCAACCACCCCTCCACGGGCACCCCTCCACCGTCTACTGTTCATCCAGC
>NC_041389.1:56775563-56843943 GCF_002162155.2 Triticum dicoccoides | reverse complement strand
CCGCAACGATCACTGTTCATCCAATCGATCGGCTTCAGTTAGCAGCAGTAGCGAAGGAATCGCTCGATCGGGTTCAGTTAACAGCCATCGATCGATCGCTCGGGTTCAGTAACGTGTAGCCTACAGTGCAATCGCTTGGGTTCAGTTAGAGCCCAATGCCTCGCTCGGGTTCAGTTAGATCCAACGCCTCTCACACACACGCGTACGTGTACGAGAGAAACGTGCATCGCTCGGCCCCCAACCTCACCGTAACCGGCAACTCCCTGAAATTTTCCTCGCCCTCGCTTCTACCACGGTTTTTTACGTCATGAACGGCCCAAAGAATGTCATGCAGCTACGTCTCCGGCCCGCCCAGGATGAAAAGCCCATTATCTGTCATGATTTTTTGTCATAGAAGTAGGAGCCCACCACATCTATGATGATACCAGGTTTTGTCACAATTATCGTCATAGAAGTGTCATATGTATGACAGGAAAAAAATTCGTTCGGCCCAAAATGTCACGGATGTGTCTTTTTTTTGTAGTGGTACAATAGTGATCTAGGAGTAGATCAATGGACGGCAGTCAAAATTATCCTTAGTGAGGACTAAGGAAATGTTTGTCGGTTATGGGGGTGATAAAGAATTCGTCATAAAGAGTTACGTCGATGCAAGCTTTTACACTGATCCAGATGACTCTAAGTCTCAATCTGGATACATATTGAAAGTGGGAGCAATTAGCTAAAGTAGCTCTATGCAGAGCATTGTAGACATAGAATATTTGCAAAATACATACGGCTCTGAATGTGACATACCTGTTGACTAAACTTCTCTCACGAGCAAAACATGATGACACCTTAGTACTCTTTGGGTGTTAATCACATAGCGATGTGAACTAGATTATTGGCTCTAGTAAACCCTTTGGGTGTTGGTCACATGATGATGTATGGGTGTTACTCACATACGGATGTGAATATTGGTGTTAAATCACATGGTGATGTGAACTAGATTATTGGCTCTAGTGCAAGTGGGAGACTGGAGGAAATATGCCCTAGAGGCAATAGTAAAGTTATTGTTTATTTCCTTAATTCATGATAAATGTTTATTATTCATGCTAGAATTGTATTAACCAGGAACTTAGTACATGTGTGAATACATAGACAAAACATATAGTCCCTAGTATGCCTCTACTTGACTAGCTCGTTAATCAAAGATGGTTATGTTTCCTAACCATAGACATGTGTTGTCATTTGATGAAACGGGATCACATCATTAGGAGAATGATGTGATGGACATGACCCATCCATTAGCTTAGCATGATCATGACAGTTTCACTGCTACTGCTTTCTTCATGACTTATACATGTTCCTCATACTACGAGATCATGCAACTCCTGAATACCAGAGGAACACTTTGTGTGCTACCAAACGTCACAACGTAAATGGGTGATTATAAAGGTGCTCTACAGGTGTCTCCAAAGGTGTTTGTTGGGTTGGCATAGATCAAGATTAGGATTTGTCACTCCATGTTTCGAAGAAGTATCTCTGGGCCCTCTCGGTAATGCTCATCACTATAAGCCTTGCAAGCATTGTAACTAATGAGTTAGTTGCGGGATGAAGTATTATGGAACGAGTAAAGAGACTTGCCAGTAACAAGATTGAACTAGGTATGATGGTACCGACGATCGAATCTCGTGCAAGTAACATAACGATGACAAAGGGAACAACGTATGTTGTTATGCGGTTTGACCGATAAAGATCTTCGTAGAATATGTAGGAGTCAATATGAGCATCCAGGTTCCGCTATTGGTTATTGACCGGAAATGTGTCTCGGTCACGTCTACATATTTCTCAAACCCATAGGGTCCGCACGCTGAACGTTGAATGACGATTTATATTATGAGTTATGTGATTTGATGACCGAAGTTTGTTCGGACTCCCAGATGAGATCACGGACGTGACGAGGAGTCTCAAAATGGTCTACACGTAAAGATCGATATATTGGAAGGCTATATTCGGACATCGGAAAGGTTCCGAGTGATTTGGGTATTTTTCGGAGTACCGGAGAGTTATGGGAATTCGCCGGGGGAAGTAATGGGCCTTAATGGGCCATACGGGAAAGGAGAGAAGGGCCTCAAGGGGTGGCCATGCCCCCCCCCCATGGGCTGGTCCGAATTGGACTAGGAGGGGGCGCCCCCCCCCCCTCCTTCCTTCTCCCATCTTCCTCCTTCCCTCCTTCTCCTACTAGGAATAGGAAAGAGGAGGGGAATCCTACTTGGACTGGGGAGTCCTAGTAGGATTCCCCACACCTGGCGCGCCCCCCTTGGGCCAGCCACCTCTTCCCTCCCCTCCTTTATATATGTGGCTTGGGGGCACCCCATAGACACACAAGTTAGTCTTTTAGCCATGTGCGGTGCCCCCTCCATAGTTACACACCTCGATCATATCGTTGCGAAGCTTAGGCGAAGCCCTGCTCCGGTAGCATCATCATCACCATCACCACGCCGTCGTACTAAAGGAACTCACCCTCTGCCTCAAGTGGATCAAGAGTACAAGGGACGTCATCGAGTTGAACGTGTGCTGAACGCGGAGGTGCCATACGTTCCGTACTTGGATCAGTTGGATCGCGAAGACGTTCGACTACATCAACCGCGCTATTGAAACGTTTCCGCTTTCGGTCTACGAGGGTACGTGGACACACTCTCCCCTCTCGTTGCTATGCATCTCCTAGATAGATCTTGCATGATCGTAGGAAATTTTTGAAATTACCGCGTTCCCCAACAAAATATGGGTCGGCATTTGGCCCAAAACATGGCAGCCTGTTAATGGGTCGGCCCACTAGTGTCCTCAAAATCTTGTGGGCCTTTAGCTGGGCCGACCCATTATGGTCGGCGAAATCTCGTGGGCCTTTAGCTGGCCAGCCCATTATGGTCCACAAAATCTTGTGGGCCTTTAGCTGGGCCAGCCGATTATGGTCCGCAAAATCTTGTGGGCCTTTAGTTGGGTCGGCCCATTTAATCTTTATGGGCCACTTTTGGGCCGGTCCATGTGTCAACATATCATAGGGCCACTTTTGGGCCAGTCCACATGTCAACATATCATAGGCACATCACACCCATTGGATGAGTGACACCTGTGCCAACGCGGAGCTGACACATGGTTCCGTCAGCCAATGAGAATTTTACACATGGAAAATCGGCATTGGTCGTGGCTGTTAGCGGGTTATCGGATCCAAAACAGGACCCGATAGCTTAACAGCGTCCCGTTACGGTGGATGCCATGTGTCGGTCACCCTTGACGAAAGCGCTTCTATGACGCGTGATTTATCGTCATGGAAGTGGACACTTCCATGATGATAATTTTGGTGATGTCATGGAACACTTCTATGACAGCACAGGTATGACTATCTTGATTTTTCATAAAATCGTCATGGATGTCCATGCATGACAAAAAACATGACCTACTGTGACAAACATGTATCATCACAGAAGTGTATTTTTTTGTAGTATGGTCGCGCACTCTCTAAGAATTTGTGGTGGTGGGTGTGCTTCTTGCAATAGTCGGGCGCGATCGAAAGGTTGAAGAGACGCAAGGGTTAATAGCCGTTGTAACAAATGGGGGCCAGCCGGCCTGTAATCATCATGTCTTGTCACGGTGTTCATAGCGGAGGATTCTAGTGCATGCTTGACAACGCCGCACCGCAGTGAGGATTCCAGTGCACGCTTGACAACACCGCACCGCAGTTTGACCACATGTGGGCTCGAAGAGGTGCCAAATGTATCGTTGGTGAGCCTGGTCCCACGCTACCGCGTAGTTTACCGTGCAAGCTTCCTGCCCGGCTTGGTTTGCCACGCGTCGGCTAGAAGAGGGACAAATTGTGGGCCTTTATTGGCAAAAAACTTTGTAAAAACAAAGTGTGTGGAATGACTTCGGTCGTAAGTTTACCCGTGGGTGATGAGGTCAAATTTACACAGAAGGGTGATGATGGACACTCGAGTGCGATAATCAATTCTATGCTCTACAGGGCACATGGTGGAAGAAACTAATTGTGTGCAATAATGTCCAAGATCACAGTCGAGTTAGCTATACAGATCATGTGTTGTGAGATCGACAAGGTAAACAGATTCGAGAATGGTTAAATAAAGATTAAATCTAAGACCATTCCATATTAAGTTCAAAATAGTGCTACCAATATACGACTTTCATACGATGTCGTTTCAACGATTGAACCACAAAGGCTCGAAATATTACAAGGTTCAAATTCCAGAGTTATATGGCTCAAATTCGAAGATTACAAGGTTCAAACTGATATCAGAAATGAAATTCAGCTCATCAGCTACAAATGCTCGAGCTCATCCGCTGAACATGGATATCAAAGAGGTTCAAGCTAATATTACCACTTCTAAGTCTGGTTTCAAAACCACGCAACTTTTGCAAAGGTGTCAGACACTGAGAAGTCATGTATGGGGTTGACAGAATGAGTTCCGATTACTTTGTCATCTGAAGTTCCAAAACGAAATTCGGCATTTTTGTAGCCTACTCCATTCTGCCGCAGGCGCCGTCGCTGATCAACAAACCATTCATTTTTCCGAAATAAATGTAGGGCAAACCTCATTACCTTCAGCACCCTTTCTCTGACAACAAAGCACCTGGGGAATATAATCTCTGGTAAGGTCCCTCGGTAGGAGTTCAAAATAATTTCTGAGAGATGCAGATCTAGGCATTCAACATGATTGTTATATTGTATCACACTATTCACCACTGGGCCTAATCTTATCTGCAAAAGAAGAAAACGTGTTAGTGCCTAGATGCAGTTTTGAACACTACTACAGGCCTATTTGGTTTGCAAGATTTGTAAAATGCACTAACATGCCATCTTCGATCTGACATGATTAACATGGGCATTAATATGCCATCTTCCATCTTCACAAGATGTTGGAGTGGATGAAAAGTTCCCTAAGAAAACTAGTACAGATGAATCCAAAGGAGAAATGCATATGGATTGTAACCATATGGATCAAGCATTGTCATTGTAAACTTGGAAAAGGAGACATGTATGTACTGAAATCCTCCAAAAGAATCCTTCAGAAATCATAGTACATTGTCATTGCAAACTTCGAAAAAGGTGTCACAAATTGAACTCCCTTATGGTTAACATTTAACAGGAAAGGAACATCACCTCGATATATAGCTTCTCCACGCACGGAAAGCATCTCAGGAAAGTGACAACTTGCTCCAGGTTGGGGCCGATAGATTCTAGTGCCAAGACCTTCACTGTGCGTAGTTTACCAGTCAGTCTTGTCGAAATCATTTTCTGAATGACAGACGAACAAACATCTTCAAAATTAGAAATAATGTTAATTTGTAGAAGGAGAGGTAGAAGGTGGTTGTTGTACCTGAACGGGTGTGGATCCAATAACAAGTTCGGAGTATTTGTCAGACGAGTAGCCCAGCACTGTCAATTTTGGCATAGAAATGACATTAATTCTTGTTGGACCTACTTGATCAAGTACGAGTAATCTCTCAAGTGCAGGTGTGTCCTCAGTGACCATACCGTGGTACACATCTTGTGATGTCTTCCTACCGAACCAGCAACACACATAAATAGTTCGGAGAGTCATGGAGGTGATATGGAATGTACTCAACCCATTGATCGCCTGAAGTCGAAGGTACTAGAGTCCAGTACAGCCATGGAGCAGGCGCTCCATGTCACCGTTTGTGAGGCAGGCCGCGACGAGCTCGAGGTGCTTCAGTCGTGGTAGAATAAGAGTGGGCGCATCATTAAGGGGGGGAAACGGCAGTTCCTGAACTTGGCGATGCGCAGCGTGGGCACGAGGCGGAGCGCGGACGTTGGCAGCAAGCGCATATGCCCATCATCAAAAGTGAGCTCCTCGAGCTGATCTAGGGCGGAGGATTCGAACCAGTCATCAAGCTTGGTTAGGTCCTTGTCGTTGGAACGAAACTTGCCCATTCTAAGGCCTCTGGTTGGGCCAGGGTGACTGCCGAGGATCTTGGAGAACGCATCCAAGCTTTTGCGATAGCCATGGTAGAGCTCGTGGGTGTCTATGAGGTTGAGAGGGGTGAAGTTCCATAGGGGGTGCCACTGCCGGGAAAGTATGGTTGTCCACGCCCCACATTTGATTGGGAGGAGGGAGATGATAACTGTCAACATATCATCGGGGAGGCTGTTGATGAAGTCTATGTCTGCTGGAGTCGCTTGCGGTTCTAGCTTGCCCCACCTCCGCTTGTTGGCGACCCCGTTCTCCACCTCTGGAGTCTCCTTGTCAGCGGCGCTTTCTGATAGAAATGAGAGTATAAGGAATATTTAGTTAAAACAAGGCAATAGAAAAGTGTATTGGTAACTAGAACTTATTAGGTAGGAATATAGTAAGAAAAGGGAATAACAATTGGTTGCTTAAATACTACACAATTTTTAACATTGCTGGGTAAGTCAACATGCAGATAGTTGAAAAGAAAACTTACTTCGAACAAACTCAGGACGGATGATTTTGTCGGGGAAGTTAGCATATATCTCATGACCAGGCCCTTTTATGTTCAGTCCAATTTTAGTGCCAGCTTTCAGTACATAAAACTTAGAAATTTCTTTCCAAAAGCCAGTGCCAAAATAGGAGGCACCACGTTCATCAAGTCTTACAGTAGCAACGATTGTAAATCCATGGTTTGTGTGCAGTATGACATCCGTGCAGCCTTGATCTATGTAAAGGGAAAAACTGTGCACTACATAATCTGTTGCCTAGCAAGGGATGCACTACAGAAAATGGTAGGATTGTTAAAGAAAATATGGTAACATGCAAATATGGGCCCAAATTGAAAGAATTGTACAGCAGTTGAAATCGAAGGACAAAAATCTATAATTAAACAGATAGGGTAAACATGATGTCATGGAAATATGAGAGTAATCAAAAGAACAATACATCATTAAGTTGCCTAATATAGAAAGAAGAGGGGGAAAATCCCCTTTGACGTATATGGTGCATGTGGCACCTTTTATCCAAATGTAGCAATATTTAGAATACCTTCAGGAAAGTAGGTCATGCCAACCAATTTAGGGTGAGATTGAACATACCGCGCACATGCTCAAGTCATCTGGTACGGTGAGATGGAATCTCTGGCGGAGGTTGCAAGGTCCTGATGTGTCGGCGCACTGTACACTCTATGAATGAAAGAAAACCGTCAAATCAGCACGAATAAAAATGAATTCACGGCGGTTTCTGCTGGGCGATTAAAGGAGGCATATGAACTAGGATGAGAGATGAGATAATATCTCATTAAATTAGTTACCTTGTCGTCCATGAGAAAAACCCTCAGTACGGCAGCTTCCCCAACCGAGCGGAGCTAGGTCGACCGCGAGCAGCGTCGAGAAAGTCGATGGCGATAGGTGGCGGCAAGTGGAAGTGGCGAAATGCAGTGGGGTTTGCCGACAGCCTGGCGGCGGCGGCAGGCGGCGAGCTAAGTGGTTAGCGCCGTGATAGGCGGTGCCACGCATAGACGCGGAGGAGCTTGCGCAGGTATGAATGGGGACCGAAGGCATGGGGTGGCGGGCGGGGGTGAGGGGTTTTTTGACGTGGGGATGGCGAGGGTTTTCTTTTTTCTTTTTTGAATTGGGTGGTGAGGGTTTTCTGTCCCACAAAGAATTTTGGAGGCAACGGTTTGCTAGAGCCAACCGTGTGTGATTGACGCAACAAGCAAAATGAAAGTCATTGCACATGGTTCCAATTTTGGAAATCGTGTGTGATTGAATCAACAGGCAAAATGAAAGTCATTGCACACGGTTCCAATTTTGGGAACCGTGTGTGATTGATGTACTACCTCCATCTTGGTTTATTGGTCCCCTCTGTAATTTGTACCAAATTTCGACCAAATATTTGACTAAGCAATGTTTATGCATGTCACTAAAAATTATATCATTGAACACTATGTTCAAATGCGCATCCAACGTTATAATTTTTGCTGGCCTGCACTAACATTTTGTCAGTTAAATCTTTGGTCAACATTTAACATAAATTACAAAGGGGACCAATAAATGAGGACGGAGGTAGATTCCATCAAACGAACTGATTGCATCCATATCCCGCAGTTAGACATAAGTAAACATAGATTAAACATACGCATACATAGATAATAAGCGTACACGTACACAAGCATAGTTCAACCGTCATTAAGCATGCTCAAGCGTACATAGTTCGATCCCACACCTCATCTCACAAGCCGGCACGATCCTTAACCTTCTCCAGGTACTCGGCGTGCGCGGTGTGCTCCACCGTGCGAGCATACTTCTGCTTGAAAGAGGCAACGGCCTGTCCTCTTGCATGCGCCAGAACACTTTGATAGGATGGGGGTGCGGCCGCTCGGGCGCACCATTAATATGGGGTAGTGGGAGAGAGGCGAGCGGCGGTCAAACCGCTGGCTCGCCTCCTAGTGAGCCTGCGCACCTGGCTGTTGGCATGCGTACCGTCGGTTCACACAGCTACTCGCACGCCTCCCGATGACACTGCGCAACGAGCATGTCTCCGTCAATTCACACACCTGCACGTACGCCTCCCAGTCTGCCTGCGCGGCGGACTTAGCGCATGTGTCCCGTCAACTCACGCCTGCTCGCATGGTACACGGGTCGCGTGGCGGCACGTATATTGTTTTTCTATTTGGATGATTAATGATGCCACTTTATTTTTTGCTTAACCGAAGCATGGCATGTATCCATTGTTGGTCTAACGCTCGCGGTTCGAATAAATAGTCCGTTTGGGATATTGGTTCCCAATTATTAATAATCTCCCATTTGTAATTATATAAAGATTACATCAAAACTGGTCTCAACTTTGACCAAAAAAAGTACAATGCAACTTTGTATTGGTGTCCATATGACAACACGATAAGTTTCATGAACTTCAAATAAGTTTTGGATGTACAAGAATTTAAAAATCAAGATTCTCATTGTTTAAAATTTGTTGCACAGGGAGTAAACATGCACCCAGTGAGACACATGTGTTTTCGCAATCCATTTAGGTGCACTGTCATGTGTGCATGTAGCTCGAATTTGATTTTTGCACATTATACCCCTAGAAAATCAATCAATTAATGTACTAAAACGTCTTAATGATCTCTGATTTTTTTCGAAATTGAAACATCCCTCCTTTGGTAACATACATATGTTCACCGCAGGATAATTAATTTAACATGCTTCGTAGTTGCGGTGGATTTGCGGTGTGTGGGTGGGTGTGTGTGTCTGGGGGTGGCGAGTAGCTCGTAGTACACTACGAGTTGTGAGCCACCATGTGGGTTGGCCGTTTTGTTAGGCAGGCCAGTGCCAGATTAGAGTCGTGAATTCATAACTTAAAACATTACACCACCCTTTCATGTATACATGTTTTGGCCACATGCAGTCGATGGTTGTCCTACACGACACTCGATACTCGCGTATGACGCTTTCTATGAGCCCGCGAGGTCGTCGTCCATCACTTTGACGAACAACCAGTAGTGAGGTTAATTTGAGCAGCAAGGTAGAATCTTTTTAGTTTGTGTTATGGTGGTATATAGTACACGTCGAAGAGGTGGGAGGGGACTAGCATATGTATATATACTATATGTACGCGTCCGTGTACAAGTACACCTCACTCAGTGTCAGGACTTTTCGGTTTCCGGGGCACGTGCCACATCAAAATTGTGAAAATTGCTATTTGAACATCACACAACACCTCTTTGCGCCACATGCATGCAGGCGGTGATTATCCTAGCTAGGACACTCACGTGTGACGCTTCCATCTGTGGGCCCATGAGGCCATCATCGATGCATGTGCATCACTTTGACCTACATCGGGAGAGGTTAATTAATTAATTTCACCATCGATGAGGATTCTTTTTGGGTTGTATTACGGTATGAGCATATAGTATGCGTCGAAGAGGGGAAGGGGACCATCATATGTAGTACGCTTCATGAACCTTGCTTTGTGTGGGTGCATGGTTTACGGTTTTTGAGGCATGTGTGGCACATCAAAGTTGTGCATTTTAGGTATTATATTCAACATATGTTTGGCCCACTTGCAAAGCGATGGTGGTTGTCCTCTCACACCCACTTAAGTGGTTATCAGCGATATCGATGCTTTCCATGTGTGGGCCCACTTGGTCCATCACTACTTTTTGCCTAACAATGAGAGTGGTTAATTTGACTTAGGAGGGGGTTATTTGACTTAGGAGCACACACGCATGCATGTGTACACATGAATCCCTCCCATCGAGTTGAAGTGGCTAGTACAATGACACGTCATGAACCGATCTCGCTCTGTGTAGGGAGAGTGTATGATTTTCGACGCATGTGCCACATCAATGTTGTGAAATGGTATTCAAACATGCATGCACGCATAACCTCCATACATATGCATGTAGTGGTTGTCTTCGAATGGTACACTCCCTCGCATGGTTATCGGCGACAAGCCTACATATTCATGGGCTCGCATGGACATTCATGATCACCTTGACCGACAACAAGATAGGTTACCATGATGGATTCTTCATTTGGTTCGTGTTATCGTAGTATAGGTCATGGTGAGATTCAGACCTAATTAAAGTTTGAGCGCATATACTATGCACGCATGCATGCATGAATCCCCGTCGTCGGCTTGAAGTGTGGTGTAGCATACATATGCATCATCAACCTAACCCTCACTCAGTGTGGGGATTCCTAGTTCAAAATAACGGTGCCACATCAAAGTTGTTCCATTGTGTACTAAAAAACACACCTGATCCATACATATGTTTGGGCCACACGCATGCAGTGGCTGTCTTCGGGGACTAGCTACTTGCGTGATTATTGGCGAGCTAGCCTATCTGGGGTCGCATGGACGACCATCATTTTGACCAGCAACAAGAGAGAGGTTGTACGACCAAGGTGGATTATTCTTGGTCTGTTTTACGATCAATCGTGGTGAGATGCCTCTCTGGCCCGCCAACTAAAAGTGTGGGGGCTGCTACTTTGCACTTTGCTAGGTGAACCTCGATTGGGGGGCATTCATAGCTTAGGATTCTCTTTGTGCCGACACAAGGGGGGGCTGCTAGCTACTTCGCACTTTGCTAGGTGAACCATGGTTGGGGGGCATCCATTCATAGCTTAGGATTCCCTTCGTGCCGACACAAGGGAGGGGGCTCCTAGCTTCTTTGCATTTTGCTAGGTGAGCCTCGGTTGGGGAGGGGCATGCATTCATAGCTTAGGATTCCCTTCGTGCCAACACGAGAGGGGTTGCTAGCTACTTCGCAGTTTGCTAGGTGAACCACGGTGGGGGGCATCCATTCATAGCTTAGGATTCCCTTCGTGTGGACATGAGGGAGGATGGGCTTCTAGCTACTTTGCACTTTGCTAGGTGAGCCTCCATTGGGGGGGTGAGGCATGCATTCATATATAGCTTAGGATTCCCTTCGTGCCGACACGAGGGGGGCAAGCAATATCATGCGCTTTGCGAGATAGGTGCGACATCGAAGTTGCATTTGGTATTTGAAAATCAAACCACCCTTTTCATACATATAAATTTGGTCCACATGCAAGTGTGTTCGTGTTCTGGCCCTCTCCCGCGTCATTTTTTGCCAAATTTATGAACATTAGACAAGTCGGATGACGCAACAGACATGATTCACTCAAACTAACCGTGTGCCACGCCGGTGCCCCTGTCACGCACACATCTGCACAGTACATTGGGCTCCACGAGGCTCCCCCTCTCAAAAATATCTGCCCGCCTCAAGGGTTTTTCAGTTTGATAACACACGGTTGTTATCTCTGAACCGTGTGCGATGTTTCTTCTTCCCAATCCCACCTGCATCCCTAGAAAATATCTACTCGCCTCAAGGAGGGTTTTTGTGTTTCATAACACACGGTTGTTATCTCCAGACCGTGTGCGATGTTTCTTGTTCCCAATCCCGTCTGCCCCTAGAAAATATCTGCCGCCTCGAGGGTTTTTCTGTTTCATAACACACGGTTGTTATCTCCGGACCGTGTGCGATGGACCATCATAAAAATTTTCATTAGCCCCGACATTTCACTCCCGTGTTGTGAAATTTCCAGTACCCGCGTCATTTCCTCAAACATACCTCCCCCCTCCACACACATACACACACACACACACACACACACACCAAAACCTCCTTGGGCGCGCGCGCACACACACACACCTCCTCCCTCACTCGAAACCCTAGCAAGGTCCCCATCACCGCCGCTGTGATACCTCCATTGTCAACATCTGCCGGTTTGCCCGTGCATCTTACCCACCGATCTCCATACCAAGGCCGCCCAGAGTTTCTTAGATGACGTCTGCCAAATGCCCCTTTTCTCCAAGATCCCCATCTCGATCCCCATCCCCCACTCTAGAGCGCCGCAGCCTAAGCTCGGCTACGCTTCCCGTGGAGCTCGAGGAGCGACTGGCCCGAAAGAGGTGTATTGCGGTCTCTTCGCCCAACGTCGCCGAGGAAGCTGATGACCATTACTGGCGGCAGGAACTCTAGAAGCGGGCTAGAGTATGCGGGCATGTCTCTTCCACTGGCTATGACAACAAGGTCATCGACAACGACGGCCTGAGACGGGCTATATCACAGGTTAAGTGGTCCACCGCCAACCCCTCGGGTTCAACTGCCGTCGATCTCATGCATGGCCCCGCCACCGATCTCCTCTAGCTCGTTGTCAACAACTTACCATGAGGAGGGCACCCTCTCCGGCTTTTCCAAGGGGAAAGATCCCATATGCTCTGCCAAGGGGAAAGAGCCCGTCTGCGACATCAGGGAGGGCACCCTACAACCGTGCTCTTCCAAGGGGAAGGAGCCCATCTGCAACAACATGGAGTGCATCCAGGGTCCATGCTCTTCCCCCGGGAACGAGCCCATCTGTGACAAGTGGGGAAACCCATGATTTGTTTTGTCGTGCCTCTTCACAGGGGGGAACCCATGATTTGTTTTGTCGAGTTCCTTTTGTAGTGTAGTGAGAATATGTCCAGTTTTAATTGCTATATCGGGTTGTTTGCAGTATGCCTTGTTTATTTCAGTTGTTCACAATGTGATGCTCTGTATGTGCAATTATTTACTGTGCAGTACATTTCATCAATCTAGTTTTAAACATACCGATAGGAATGCATATATTTGCTTGTTGTTAAGCCTGTTATAGCTAGCATATGCCTCTTTTAAAGTTTTTTGATTGTTCTGTTGTTTGTAGTTAGCATATGTCCAGTTTCAAATGCTATCTTTGGTAGTTCGTAGTATGCCTTGTTTATTCCAGTTATTCATAACGTGATGTTCTATATGTGCAAGTATGAACAGTGCAGCTCAATTTCATCAGTACCAGTTTCAACAATACCACTATGGCCCTGTTTGTTTCGGATTCTAGGACCAGATTCAGATTTGCCAGTGAAGCCAAATCTGGAATCCGATACAAATAGCTATTTGGAATCAGCTTTTCCAGTGAAGCTGAATCTGGATTTGGGTCATTTTTAGTGCAATTTCCTGAAGCACCTCCAAGTGTACTTCGGTGGTGAAGCTGATTCGCAGAAAAAGCTTCGCCACTTAAGTGAATCTATAGGTGATTAAAATCCAAGTGAAGCTGAAACAAACAGGGCATCCATTTGGTTGCTGCATCTTGTAGTTAAACATGCCTTTCCATTTTTATTTAACAATAACCAGTGTACTTAGACCGGCACAATACCAGTTTGAATGCCTATGTTTGCTTGTTGTTAAATGTTAGGCCTGTTGCATTTAACACACCTTTTAACTTGTTTTGCTTTACTAGCGTGCTTAAACCTGCAGACTGAAGCTATCTTTTGGAGATTATTTGTCTGTCATGGATAATTTTGGTTGATGTTTAGCCTGTTGTGCTTAACATGCTTCTCGATGTCCCTACACAGGACAATTTTGGGAACGACTGTTGTTTTCCATCGAGGTTAGTTTGATCACATTGCTTATATATGCTCACTGTTCAGGATATCGATAGTTGGTACCATATAGGTCGGGGTTTGATAAGGGACTAATCGGGGAATCGGACTTTTAACTGAATATATCTACAACCCATTTATCGTTAGGTTAACTAGGGCCATATGTAATATATTTGAGGCTACATAGCAACATGCATTGTACTTAATGTTTACATATGCAATCCTAGGCTACATAGCAACAAGGAAGAGTGTTACCTTAATGTTTTGATGATATCTAGATATATGTAGAAGACCAGCAGCAGCAACAACAACAACAACAACAACAACAACAACAACAACAACAACAACAACAACAACAACAACAACAACAACAACAACAACACAGCCTTGTTTGGATACTCAACTTAGCTTAGAGGTTAGAGTTAGTTTCTAGCTCATGACTAACCCTGAACTAACTCCATCCAAAGAGGTGTTTGGATGACAGGGTTAGATACTTAGATTGACAATAAATGCACTAGGAGAACTAGCTCCAATTAGCACCTCTTGGGTTGGATAGTTTTTTTGGGTGGGTTATAGATGCAACTAGCTCAAACTAGCCCTCATGTTTAGATATACTTTAGGGAGCCCGAACTAGCTCAAACTATCTCTAACCCATGGATATAGTAGCAGCTAAACAACCGATAATTTGTAAGAATGCAATAAACTCCTTCCGGCCCATAATATAAGATGTTAATTCATCTAATATGTGAGTATATTGGATGTTATAAGATATTATAAAAGAGTGTTGTACTACATCATTGTGCAATTGGTGTTTATCTTCTAATATTAACTTGGTGCTTTTAGGTACATATGTCATTGGTAAAGATCCATGCTTCGACCCTTTCTGCGTATGGGGAAATGAGATATCGATGAACCAGCATCAAGTGAGGCAGCTGATAAAGATCTTTAGTAAAATGGGTCAAAATATGGCAATTAAACTATTTGTTTACAGTTTATCCAACACAACAACGAACTGCAGGATGGTAAGTAAGAACTCTGCAACCTTCTTTTTACTGCCCATAATGAGTTGTGTTAGATGACAATTTCTGAATCTGTTTTCCTTTGCAGTGGTTCCCAAAGCAGTTTACTAAAGATTACCTCTCAAACTACATGATTGGTGGGCATGCAAAGGTTAAAGTATTTCTACCAGAACACGATGATTATCTAGATGTTTCCATGAAGACCGTGAAGGGTGGGCGGTCGGCCATCACAAGGGGTTGGACTATAGTCGTGTGTGCCTTCTGCATGGAGGAGGGCACAATATGGGCATTCCGCTTCACCTTGTTCAGCAACCAGAATGTATTTCGCCTCTTTCTTTACTGTCTTCAATAGTACAAGTATACAATTGTGGTTCATCATTCTTTATTTGGTTCTTATGTAATTCTTGATGTGTACCTATGAATCGAATAATGCATTGGTTGTATGAACCTGATGGATATGAATAAAGTTATAGCATACATTCAATTTCAATTTGATATAGCAGCAATTAAATTACGGTGAAATTACGCTCTCCATGTTGTTACGGCACACACGGTTGGTAAAATACAAACGTTTGCGATATACACCATAATCCGAGACGGTTCACAGAGAGGAAACCTGTGCAAGCGTGCACACAGTTGCCATTTGCAAAGCGTGTGCGATGTTAGACTATATCACCAACGGTGTTGGCAAACTAACCGTTTGCGATAGTTGCCTTATCATACACGATTCGCAACCATGAACTATTTTTGATGAAGTATGCATCGTAAACGTTGCACCAAAGAATAGCGTGTGCGATAGTTGCCTTATCGTACACGATTCGCAACCATGAACGGTTTCCGATGAAGTATGCATCGTAAACGTTGCACCACAGAATAGCGTGTGCGATAGTTATCGTGTACGACGATGTTACAACGTTGCGTAATCCTATCCGACACTCGTATGACGATTAGCTAATCTTCTTAATTAGTTATCGCATACGGTTTGTGAAAAGCGAATGTGTGTTATTGTATTCTTATCATACACGTTTTATAATAGTGAACCATTTGTGATGGGTTGCGCATCGTAAATGTAGCACCACAGAATACCGACTGCGATGGCAATGCGACCACAAATGAAAAGGAGTATTGTAGGGTCCCTATCCCCGACGGTTTCTGGGTCGTGTGGGAAGGACCCCCCTATCACCGTCACACACTAGGCGACGGTTCCAAATGTTGTCGCAGAAAGGGGTTAAAACCCGTTTGTATAGCACCGACGCGTACCAGGGATTGGCCACCCTGACTCGGAATCAAGAGAGTCTTGAGAGGATCATTGAGACAAAAATTCATGATCTAGATATGAAGGTTACAGAGATCCAATCAACTATGGAGAGACTCCAGGAAGAGCTTGAAGAAAGGAGTGACAGACCAACCATAGATGCCTTTCAGCAAGTGCCAAGGGCAACAGGTCTTCAGTTGTGCCAATTGCTAGTCATACCAGGACTACATTGTCAGCACCTGCAGAAACTGCCTTAGTGATTCCTCCAGTTTCAACTCCTCCAGCTCCACAGACATCAGCTGAAGCTTTTGCAGACGGACTCCTCTCCACGCCATCTACGCACACCGGAGCAACCAGCCAGAAGACCGCTTCAGGAGCTCCCAGAGATCGTGCCTAGACTGCCCTATAGCACTATGCATTTTCAAGCTTTTTGGTAACTTGATGCCAAAGGGGTAGAAAGTGTATGGATCATTAGGCTTCGAGAGAGAGAGAGAGAGTGTGTGTGTGTTCTGCCTTTTTGTTGCCTCTCTTGCTACTTTGATCGTTTGCTTGTTTGATGCGTGCTACAATATTTATGCTTCTATGTGAGATACTCTTATGTTCATATGTTTGATCATACTATGTTTTAATGTGTGCTTGCTTGATGATATCCATTACACTTGTGTATGATCAATCATGTTTGTCCTTGGTGATGAGTGCATCTTTCTTACAGTTTATCATTTTGAGCGCTCCACCAAGATGTATGTGACATGGAAGAGTGACCCATGATCCTACTCGATTGTGCATTTGCATTCAAAAGAAAATTTTCAATAATGGACAAATTTAGGGGGAGCTCTTGCTTATCACATACTTCTCAAAGCGAAGATGTATTTCTTTTATATTATCATTTGTCGAAGCTTTGATCTATATGTTGTCATCAATTACCAAAAATGCGGAGATTGAAAGTGCAACTAATCCCCGGGTGTTTTTGGTAATTCCTAACAACATATAGCTCATTGAACTAATATCCATTCAAGTTAAATATTTCAGAAAGTTCAGTGATTGGCATGGCATGGACTAGAGATGTGGACCCCTCAAAATGCAGAGGACAAAGATTGGCAAAGGCTCAAGACTCTTCATTTTAATTTTAGTGATCCAAGATCACATTGAGTCCATAGGAAAGCCAATACTCTTAAAAGGGGATGAGGTGTTTCTTAATGGTCTACTTGCTCAAAGTTCTTCGTGATATTGCTCCAAAACCCTCAACCACTTTTTCATTTCCATATTTGTCCAAAATCTAAAGTCAAACTCGGACCCACCGATTTGATCTATCCGGCGCCACCGAGTTCATTTGACATATCCACTGCCAGAAACCCTAATCAATTCCGTCTCACCGATACGTCTCTCAGTCTCACCGAGATGGCTTTGCAAACTCTCTGTTTCCCTTCGCAACATTTCTGTCTCACTGAAATGAGCGAACGATCCCACCATGTTCACATTGCAAACTCTCTGTTTCCTTTTCGTAACATTTTGGTCTCACCGAAATGAGCGATCGGTCCCACCGAGTTTGCCTGACGTACCAACTCTCTATTTGCTCATCGCTGAAATCGGTCTCACTGAGTTCATGCGATCGGTCTCACCGAGATGAGGTTTTGCCCTAGTCCTAGCACATCGGTCCCACCGAGTTGACCTCATCGGTCCCACCAAGATTCCTAATGTTCACATTTTGAACTGAATCGGTCTCACTGAGTTCTTCTATTCGGTCTGACCGAGTTGGGTCAAATGTGTGTAACAATTGGATTTTGTGTGGAGGCTATATATACCCCTCCACCCCCTCCTCCATTTGATAGAGAGAGCTGATGTCTACTACGCAACTTTATTCTTTTAGACACGTGTTGGGCCTCCAAGCGTAGAGTTTTGTAGGACAGTAGCAATTTTCCCTCAAGTGGATGACCTAAGGTGTACCAATCCGTGAGAGTTGTAGGATGAAGATGGTCTCTCTCAAACGACCCTGCAACCAAATACAAGAAATCTCTTGTGTCCCCAACACACCCAATACAATGGCAAATTGTATAGGTGCACTAGTTCAGCGAAGAGATGGTGATAAAAGTGTAATATTGATGGTAGAAATATATTTTTATAATCTGAATAAATAAAAACAGCAAGGTAGCAAATAGTAAATGGGCACAAAAACGGTGTTGCAATGCTTAAAAATGAGGCCTAGGGTCCGTACTTTCTCTAGTGCAACCTTCAACAATGCTAACATAATTGGATCATATGATTATCCCTCAAAATGCAATAAAGAATCACTCCCGAGTTCCTATTAGCGGAGAACAAAAGATAGGAATTGTTTGTAGGCCATGAAACCACCTCAAAGCTATTCTTTTCGTTCAATCTATTCAAGAGTTCGTACTAAAATAACACAAAGCTATTTTTTCTGTTCGATCTATCCTAGAGTTCGTACTAGAATAACACCAAAGCAAATTCATATCCATAATACTCAATCCACACAAAGAACTATAAAGAGACCCCAAAGTTTCCGTCGGAGAAAAACGTGCATCAACCCCTATGCATAGATTACCCCAATATCACCGCGGGAATCCACGAGTTGAATGCCATAACACATATCAAGTGAATCAATAAGATACCTCATTGTCACCTCAAGTATTCATATTGCAAGACATATATCATGTGTTCTCATCTCTGAATATTCAATCCGATAAGACAAAACTGTGAAGGGTAAAGTTTCAATTCATCATAACAAGAGTATAGATGGGAGAAACATCATATGATCCGACTATATTAACAAAGCCCATGATATAGATCAC
The DNA here is from genome assembly GCF_002162155.2 of Triticum dicoccoides. Taxonomy (NCBI): domain Eukaryota; kingdom Viridiplantae; phylum Streptophyta; class Magnoliopsida; order Poales; family Poaceae; genus Triticum; species Triticum dicoccoides. Next base: position 56,824,970 of record NC_041389.1, on the reverse strand, counting down.
GAGAGAGAGAGAGAGAGAGAGATCAAATACATAGCTACTGGTACAAAACCTAAGCCCCAAGGGTGGACTACTCCCTCCTCATCGTGGTGGCCGCCGAGATGATGAAGATGGCCACCGGTGATGATTCCCCCCTCTGGCAGGGTGCCGGAATGGGGTCTAGAATGGATCTCGTGGATAGAGAGGCCTTGCAGCAGCGGAACTTCTGATCTAGGTTAACCTCGAAGGGTTTTGGAATATTTGAGATTTTATAGGGTAAAGAGGGGGTGCGGGAGGCCACCGAGGTGGGCACAACCCACTTGGGCGCGCCTGGGGGCCCAGGCGCACCCTGGTGGGTTGTGACCCCCTCGGGGCACCCCCTCAGGTGCTGCTCTGGCCCATCCTGAGTGTCCTGGTCCATAAAAAACCTCCAAAAAGTTACGTGATGCTTGGACTCCATTTGATATTGATTTCCTGCGAAGTAAAAAACAAGAAAAAAATAGCAACTGGCACTAGGCACTGGGTCAATAGGTTAGTCCCAAAAAATGATATAAAGTTGCTATGAAATGATTGTAAAACATCCAAGAATGATAATATATTAGCATGAATACTTCATAAATACTAGATACGTTGGAGATGTATCAGCATCCCCAACCTTAATTCCTACTCGTCCTCGAGTAGGTAAATGATAACAGAAATAATTTATGAAGTGTGAATGCTAGCAAAGTGCATAAGTTTGATCAATGATAATTTCAATTACTTTTCCTAGCATCATAACAGCAGTTCTTTCTCATAAAATTTCTCATGTTATAGTAGCAACCAATTCACATGTTAAGGTTCAAACAATGAATTCTCTTGAAACCCAACAACCTATGTTCTCAGTCACCAAGCAATTGCAATTCAACTTATTCAACAAAGTTTAAGTAAGAGCTACACATACTCAACCATCATATAGTCTTCTATGATTGCTAACACACATCGCATACACATGAGCAAAACGTTTCAACCGGAAACATAGAAAGATAGGGGCTTATAATTTTGGCTCCCAACGTATTCACCTTTGGGTAAAGTCAACAATAATAACTCATGCTACCCATATTCAACTAGATATATGTGCTTAGATCTTTCCTCACCACATGATGCTTGCCAAAGGAGAAAAATAAAAAGGAATAGAGAGAAAAACTTTTGACACTTTGCATAAAAGTAAATACTGAAAAGTAAAAGATAGGCCCTTTGCAGAGGGAATCGAAGGTTGCCATGCGCTTATTTGTTTGTATGCTCAACCCCTTAGTGCAAAAGAACATCAGCTTATATTGCCCCTTATGATAGCAACCTTTATTATGCAGTCTGTCACTTTTATTCTTTGCCATCACAAGTACATACAACGCTCAGTTTTCTCTTACACTAAATGATCTAACACTTTTAGAAGCAATTTTTATTGCCTTATTGCACCGATGACAACTTACTTGAAGGATCTTGCTCAATCCTTAGGTAGGTATGGTGGACACTTGAAACAGGATTTGGGTTTAAGGGTTTTTGGATGCACAAGTAGTATCTCTACTTGTTGCAGTATTTTTAGCTAGCAAAGGTAGGGGGCAAGCACCACATGTTGAAGGATCTATGAAAATATAACTTTTGTGTGAATATGAACGAACATAAATCATTACATTGTCTTCCTTGTCCAACGTCAAGAATTTTGGCATATAATATTTTGATGGGGGCTCACAATCACAAAAGATTTCCAAGATAGTGTATTTGCATGTGAAAGTTCTCTTCCTTATACTATTTATTCGTGAATTGCTTGTATGACCAATATTGTGATTGTCAAGCTTCAAAAGCTTTCACTTCCTAAACCCAATGTGAAGCTACCACTAGGCATGATATGGACATGTAATTTCAACTCCACGATATTCAATTCATTCAACAATTTACTCATAGGATATAGGTGAAGCACAAGAGTAAATGACAAGCTACTCCAAAAAGATATAAATGAAGATCATGCGAGTAGTTAAGTAAATAGGTAGCTATTTGAGGACTCTCTCTTATTCAAAAGATGTCAGATCTAAGTATTCTATTAAAACAACAAGCAAAAACAAAATAAAATGACACTCCAAGAATAACACACATCATGTGAAGAAGCGAAAACTTAGGTTCAACCGATACTAACCGATAATTGTTGAAGAAGAAAGGTGGGATGCCTACCGGGGCATCCCCAACCTTAGATGCTTGAGAACTCTTTGAATATTAACTTGGGATGCCTTGGGCATCCCCAAGCTTGTGCTTTTGTGTATCCTTAATTCCTCTCATATCACGGTTTCCCTAAATCTTAAAAACTTCATCCACACAAAACTCAACAAGAACTCGTGAGATAAGTTAGTATAAACCAATGTAATAACCTTATCATTCTCTACCATAGCAAATCACTAAAATTATTATTCAACATTACATACTAAATGACTTTGCATATTTAATAGTCCTATCCTCAAATAGAATCATCAAACAAGCAAACATATACAAACAATGCAATCATAACAGCAATCTGCCAAAATAGTACAGTTTGTAAAGAATGCAAGATTCATCATACTTCCCTAACTCCAAAAATTATGAGAAACATACTACATTGTACAAAATTTACCATAGCTTATTTTGCAAAAAGTTTCAACAATTTATCATATTGTGACTTTTCTAGGGAATTTTTGCAACATCGATAAACTTTCTATTTTCAAACAGCAACAAGTATACTTGCAAAATAAGCATGGCAAAGGCTATCATTCACTACTACAGAAAACCCTAGTAGTAGCGCGGGTTTAAAGCCCACTAGTAGCGTGTGCTGCCGCGCTACTAATAAGGCGCTACAGCTATTACTTAGCAGTAGCGCGTGTGACACGCGCTACTACTAAGACACATAGTGGCAGCGCTTCTTCTCTCCCGCGTTGCTGCTAATCTAGCTAGTTGCAGCGTGTTTACTATCCACCGCTACTAGTATTCTTTTTTTTCTTTTTTTAGTGTATTTATACGCATTATACAAATTTTTGTACAATACCAATTATGAGGTTTATATCATTATGTCCATAACAGTGTGTCAAATGAAGGTGGATTAGGTACAAGTGGAGGCAATATGTGGTGCATGTCAAAAGTATACTACTAATCCAAACTTGATCTAGTTTGGACTAGTAGTATTTTCGATGTGCACCACATGTTGCCTCCACTTGAATCTAATCCGCTAGCACAAGCTATTTAATCATCATCATAGTCATTACCACCAACAGTATTTATTTAATCACCATAGTCATAGTGTAGCACATAATCATCTTCAAACTCATTCTAGCTAGCTAATCACCACCAACACTAGATGCGGTAGCTATCTAATCACCACTAACACTAGCTAATAATCATCATCATAGTCATTAACACCAACACTAGCTATTTAATCATCATAGTCATAGTGTAGCACATCATCATCTTCAAACTCATTTCTAGCTAGCTAATCACTCATGTTGCTCTCTCTCAGGTAAAATAACATAAAACATGTGTAGCTCTCCTCCTTCATCAAGTTGGAGCATGCAGATGAACATGTCTCCTAATCGTGGGTTGCGCTTCTGATTGCTGCCCCCTAGTACTTCTCTGTGCTCCTCCATCACAAATTTGGTCCAGTCTTGTACTTGTAAGAGTTTGTCGCTAATCTTGAATGCACTAAAGTGCATTCTAGGATATCTTGGCCATAAGCTAACAATACTCATGGTACCTTTAGTCTCGATCCCATGAGGCACAACATTCATCAGGAGTCTCTGTTGAAGAACATCGTATGTAACATACTTAGCAATGAAGTTTAGCTTAAAAATAATGTATGGAAAAGATGCACTGAGGACAAATAGTAAAAATCTTACCATCTTTCCTAAATAGATGTGACCGTAGTTGATTACGAACACTATTGGTCGCACGTTTTCAGTACTAACATTTCTAAGTGCAGGAAGAAAATTTGTCTTGATAGTATCAAGATCCGCAAGCCATGAAACATAATGACTTAGCTCCTTGCAGTTTAGTTCAGCCCTGGGACAGTGTAGGTCTTGTCTACCAAGCGCGGGACATGTTTTCTTGAACGGAAATAAGCTGACAATAGAAATTAGTTGTCAACTATTTTTGAATAAACAATATCAAAGACATAAATATGGTTGAGAAACTCACATAATGGTATAACTGGAGGCGTCTGCACATCGACCCAGATGTCGGTATTACCTTCAATATCATCTTCCGGACGAATATCAAAGGTGATAACAATATCAGGCTCAAATGCATAAGTCTTGCATAGTGCTCGCCATGTTTTATATCCAAAATAGGTGTAGTCGTCTACGTTGTATAATTTTGCATGGAAAATATAACCATGCTCAGTCTTCAAGTAAACTTTCTTTACCTCTGTAGTACGACTGAAACATATCTTATCCAATACAAAAACTCTTGCATGGCAGGGGATACGCTAGTAGAATAGTAAAAAATAAATTATAAGTTGAAGCAAATGAAGCAGATGTCATGCTTAATTACGAAAAAAGACTTGTCGTTGTGACTTACTGTATACACTTCGAAGTTCTCGTCCAGCTTCATGCTGAAGCGCCTATCATCATCTAGGAAGATTCCGTCGCACAGGCCATGCTCGTCTTCGCAGTATTTGCAAATACCGAAACCCTTTTCGTCATCAGACATTTCCTATGTTCATAGTTGAAACATTAATTGAAAATCGATCGAAGACAACTACCGGGATACTCAACACACAAATCCGGGGCACTCGATATTTCCTACATATTTGGCACAAGTCATGCCAAAATTCACGGAAAAATCCGGCATGACCTTTGCTAAAATAGGACATATCGAGCGCCTGAAATTTGCCAGAATAGAAATGAATCAACACTCCGGCAAAACATAGGCCACTCGGAGGACACTCCGACAAAACATAGGCAAACACAAGATATACATTTCAAAATATCTTATAGGACTCAAATTAGCATGCATTCAATAAGCAAAAGTAAATCATCTCATGCGTCCGTACATCATCGAATATTATCTCTAATACATCCCGACTAGTATCATACATATAACATCACTAATACAACTAAAACCCTAGCGCACAACGGGTATCCGCGCGGGTGGTGGACACCCACAGAGAAGGAACCATCACAGGACCATAGCTCCAGTGAGATCCCTGGAGAACCTGCCAGGTATTGGAGAACCTGCGCTCCAACGCAAACAAGTAGCAACGGACGTGCGCGTCCTCCTCATTAAAACAGTGACGCACCACCTCCGCGGGGTCCTCGAGCCTCTGGACCATCACTGGCCCACGCAACCGCCACCAAAGAAGGTTCGGGTCAACGACAGGCTGGCTCCTCACCAACCTACGCCCCCCGGTAGGTAGCGCCTCCTAGTACCACCCTAGCGGAGCCCAGTCCCGGACATGGCCCATCTGGTGACGGGGGTGTCCTCCGCTGACTCGACGACGAGGATGCAGGATAGGCATCGTCCACATCGATGCGGGAAAAATTGCTTTAACTAAAAAAATAACAACAAGTTCTTACTAACAAGTTCTATTAATTCAACTAGTTCTTACTAAAAATAAACTTACTATAAATAAAAATAAACTAGTACCTAATTAGTACCTAGTTCTTACTAACTAATTAGTACCTAGGAACTACTGCCCTAATTACCATCTAATTTGATGAACCTAGGGGCGGAAAGTGGTAGCGGATATTCCAATTATCCAACTTAAAAGTGAAATAAGTGGTCAAATTTTACTCGTTTTATTATGCATTACACTAGTGTTTATTCATCATCTAAGAAAACATCCCAGCCGCATCTGTATCCAATTCATTTCCACCCATAGATGAACCCTAACTAATTTGATGCAACTAAAATTTGAAGAACCCTATCTAGGCAGAGGTAGGGGAGGGGGAGGAGCAGGCATGCTCACCTCGGGTGCCTGCGGCGAGAGAGGGGTAGGCGGCGTCGAGGTCGGGGTCGGGGCTCGGGTGCGCGGCGAAGGGCGGCGTCGAGGTCGGGGTCGGGGCGGCGACCGGCACGGCATTGAGGTCGGGGGCGGGGGCGGTGTTGAATCTGGGGTCGGGGCAGCGTAGAGGGTGTGCGGAGAGCGTGCAGCGGCCGACGGGCGACTGCGGCGGCGAGAGCGGAGGAGTTGGATTCAGGGGAAGTGGCCGTGGGGAAGGACGAACTCCATGGTTAAGTCAGAAGTAGCAGTAGCGCGTTCCAGAAAGCATGCTACTGCTACGTTAGCTACATCGCGTTCTGGGATACGCGCTACTGCTACTCCTTTCTCTTTTTCCCCTTTTCCATTTATTTTTCTTCACATTTTATTATTTTTCCTTTGACCTTCTTCTATTTCTTTCATTTTCAATTACCTTTCTATTTGCTTTTCATTTAATTTTATATCCTTTAGTAGTAGCGAGTTTAGAATAAAATGCGCTGCTACAAAGAAAGTAGCGGTAGCGCGGTTTGATATAGATCGCTACTACTATGTGTAGCCTATCGGCTAACCCGTGGGAATTTTAGTAGTAACGTGTTTAGAATAAGGCACTCCACTGAACGAAATATGCCCTAGAGGCAATAATAAAGTTATTATTTATTTCCTTATTTCATGATATGTTTATTATTCATGCTAGAATTGTATTAACCGGAAACATAATACATGTGTGAATACATAGACAAACATAGTGTCACTAGTATGCCTCTACTTGACTAGCTCGTTTATCAAAGATGGTTATGTTTCCTAGCCATGGACAAAAGAGTTGTCATTTTATTAATGGGATCACATCATTAGGAGAATGATGTGATTGACATGACCCATTCTGTTGGCCTAGCACTTGATCGTTTAGTATGTTGCTATTGCTTTCTTCATGACTTATACATGTTCCTGTAACTATGAAAATTATGCAACTCCCGTTTACCGGAGGAACACTTTGGGTACTACCAAACGTCACAACGTAACTGGGTGATTATAAAGGAGTACTACAGGTGTCTCCGAAGGTACATGTTGAGTTGGCGTATTTCGAGATTAGGTTTTGTCACTCCGATTGTCGGAGAGGTATCTCTGGGCCCTCTCGGTAATGCACATCTTTATAAGCCTTGCAAGCAATGTGACCAAATGAGTTGGTTACGGAATGATGCATTATGGAACGAGTAAAGAGACTTGCCGGTAACGAGATTGAACTAGGTATTGGATACCGACGATCAAATCTCGGGCAAGTAACATACCGATGACAAAGGGAACAACGTATGTTGTTATGCGGTTTGACCGATAAAGATCTTCGTAGAATATGTAGGAACCAATATGGGCATCCAGGTTCCGCTATTGGTTATTGACCGAGAATAGTTCTAGGTCATGTCTACATAGTTCTCGAACCCGTAGGGTCCGCACGCTTAACGTTACGATGACAGTTATATTATGAGTTTATGAGTTTTGATATACCGAAGGAGTTCGGAGTCCCGGATGAGATCGGGGACATGACGAGGAGTCTCAAAATGGTCGAGACGTAAAGATCGATATATTGGACGACTATATTCGGAGTTCGGAAAGGTTCCGAGTGATTCGGGTATTTTTCGGAGTACCGGAGAGTTACGGGAATTCGCCGGGAGAAGTATTGGGCCTTATTGGGCCATACGGGAAAGAGAGAGGGGCTGCCTAGGGCAGGCCGCGCGCCCCCCCCAAGGCCTAGTCCGAATTGGACTAGGGGGAGGGGCCGCACCCCCTCCTTCCTTCCCTTCTCTCTTCCCTTTCCTTCTCTCCTACTCCTACTACATGGAAGGTCTCCTAGTTGGACTAGGAAAGGAGGGAGTCCTACTCCTCCCTGGCGCGCCCTCCCTTGGCCGACCGCCCCCTCCCCCTTGCTCCTTTATATACGGGGGCAGGGGGCACCCCATAACACACAAGTTGATCTACGGATCGTTCCTTAGCCGTGTGCGGTGCCCCCCTCCACCATATTCCACCTCGGTCATATCGTCGCGGAGTTTAGGCGAAGCCCTGCGCCGGTAGAGCATCATCATCATCACCACGCCGTCGTGCTGATGGAACTCATCCCTAAAGCTTTGCTGGATCGGAGCCCGGGGATCGTCATCGAGCTGAACGTGTGCTGAACTCGAAGGTGCCATACGTTTGGTGCTTGGATCGGTCGGATCGTGAAGACGTACGACTACATCAACCGTGTTGTGCTAACGCTTCCGCTTACGGTCTACGAGGGTACGTGGACAACACTCTCCCCTCTCGTTGCTATGCCATCACCATGATCTTGCGTGTGCGTAGGAAATTTTTTGAAATTACTACGTTCCCCAACAGTGGCATCCGAGCCAGGTTTTATGCGTAGATGTTATATGCACGAGTAGAACACAAGTGAGTTGTGGGCGATATAAGTCATACTGCTTACCAGCATGTCATACTTTGGTTCGGCTGTATTGTGAGATGAAGCGGCCCGGACCGACATTACGCGTACGCTTACGCGAGACTGGTTTCACCGCTACGAGCACTCGTTGCTTAAAGGTGACCGGCGGGTGTCTGTCTCTCTCACTTTAGTTGAACCGAGTGCGGCTACGCCCGGTCCTTGCAAAGGTTAAAACAGCACCAACTTGACAAACTATCGTTGTGGTTTTGATGCGTAGGTAAGAACGGTTCTTACTAAGCCCGTAGCAGCCACGTAAAATTTTGCAACAACAAAGTAGAGGACGTCTAACTTGTTTTTGCAGGGCATGTTGTGATGTGATATGGTTAAGACGTGATGCTATATTTTATTGTATGAGATGATCATGTTTTGTAACCAAAGTTATCGGCAACTGGCAGGAGCCATATGGTTGTCGCTTTATTGTATGAAATGCAAACATCCTGTAATTGCTTTACTTTATCACTAAGCGGTAGTGATAGTCGTACAAGCAATAGATGGCGTAACGACAACGATGCTACGATGGAGATCAAGGTGTCGCGCCGGTGACGATGGTGATCACGACGGTGCTTCGAAGATGGAGATCACAAGCACAAGATGATGATGGCCATATCATATCACTTATATTGATTGCATGTGATGTTTATCCTTTATGCATCTTATCTTGCTTTGATTGACGGTAGCATTTTAAGATGATCTCTCACTAATTATCAAGAAGTGTTCTCCCTGAGTATGCACCGTTGCGAAAGTTCTTCGTGCTGAGACACCACGTGATGATCGGGTGTGATAGGCTCTACGTTCAAATACAACGGGTGCAAAATAGTTGCACACGTGGAATACTCGGGTTAAACTTGACGAGCCTAGCATATACAGATATGGCCTCTGAACACGGAGACCGAAAGGTCGAGCGTGAATCATATAGTAGATATGATCAACATAATGATGTTCACCATTGAAACTACTCCATCTCACGTGATGATCGGACATGGTTTAGTTGATTTGGATCACGTGATCACTTAGATGACTAGAGAGATGTCTGTCTAAGTGGGACTTCTTAAGTAATATGATTAATTGAACTTTAATTCATCATGAACTTAGTCCTGGTAGTATTTTGCAAATTGTGTTATAGATCAATAGCTCGCGTTGTTGCTTCCCTATGTTTTTGCTTCCCTATGTTTTTATATGTGTTCCTAGAGAAAACTATGTTGAAAAATGTTAGTAGCAATGATGCGGACTTGGTCCGTGATCTGAGGTTTATCCTCATTGCTGCACAGAAGAATTATGTCCTTGATGCACCACTAGGTGATAGACCTATTGCAGGAGCAGATGTAGACGTTATGAATGTTTGGCTAGCTCAATATGATGACTACTTGATAGTTTAGTCCACCATGCTTAACGGCTTAGAATCGGGACTTCAAAGATGTTTTGAACGTCATGGACCATATGAGATGTTCCAGGAATTGAAGTTAATATTTCAAGCAAATACCCGAGTTGAGAGATATGAAGTCTCCAACAAGTTCTATTGCTAAAAGATGGAGGAGAATCGCTCAACTAGTGAGCATGTGCTCAGATTGTCTGAGTACTTCAATCGCTTGAATCAAGTGGGAGTTAATCTTCCAGATAAGATAGTGATTGACAGAATTCTCTAGTCACCATCACCAAGTTAGTAGAACTTTGTGATGAACTGTAATATGCAAGGGATGACGAAAACGATTCCGAGCTCTTCGTGATGTTGAAATCAACGAAGGTAGAAATCAAGAAAGAGCATCAAGTGTTGATGATTTACAAGACCACTAGTTTCAAGAAAAGGGCAAAGGGAAAGAAAGGGAACTTCAAGTAGAATGACAAGCAAGTTGTCAGTCCCGCAAAGAAGCCCAAAGCTGGACCAAAGCCTAAAGCTGAGTGATTATACTGCAAAGGAAATGGTCACTAGAAGCGGAAATGCCTTGAATATTTGGTGGATAAGAAGGATGGCAAAGTGAACAAGGGTATATTTGATATACATGTTATTGATGTGTACCTTACTAGTGTTTATAGTAACCCCTGAGTATTTGATACTTGTTCGGTTGCTAAGATTAGTAACTCGAAACAGGAGTTACAGAATAAATAGAAACTAGTTGAGGGTGATGTGACGATGTGTGTTGGAAGTGGTTCCAAGATTGATATGATCATCATCGCACACTCCCTATACTTTCGGGATTAGTGTTGAACCTAAATAAATGTTATTTGGTGTTTGCGTTGAGCATGAATATGATTTGGTCATGTTTATTGCAATACGGTTGTTCATTTAAAGTCAGAGAATAATTGTTGTTCTGTTTACATGAATAAGACCTTCGATGGTCATACACCCAATGAACATAGTTTGTTGGATCTCGATCGTAGTGATACACATATTCATAATATTGATGCCAAAAGATGAAAAGTTAATAATGATAGTGCAACTTATTTGTGGCACTGCCGTTTGGGTCATATCGGTGTAAAGCGCATGAAGAAACTCCATAAAGATGGATTTTCGGAATCACTTGGTTATGAATCATTTGATGCTTGCGAACCGTGCCTTTTGGGCAAGATGACTAAAAACTCTGTTCTCCGGAACAATGGAACAAGCTACTGACTTATTGGAAATAATACATACCGATGTATGCGATCCAATGAGTGTTGATACTCGTGGCAAGTATCGTTATTTTCTGACCTTCACAAAATGATTTGAGCAGATATGGGTATATCTACTTGATGAAACATAAGTCTGAAATAATTGAAAGGTTCAAAGAATTTCAGAGTGAAGTGAAAAAATCATCGTAACAAGAAAATAAAGTTTCTACGATCTGATCGCGGAGACGAATATTTGAGTTACGAGTTTGGTCTTCAGTTAAAACAATGTGGAATACTTTCACAGCTCACGCCACCTGGAACACCACAACGTTATGGTGTGTCCGAACATCGTAACCGCACTTTATTGGATATGGTGCGATCTATGATGTCTCTTATCGGTTTTACCACTATCGTTTTGGGGTTGTGCATTAGAGACAGCTGCATTCACGTTTAAAAGGGCACCATCTAAATCCGTTGAGACGACACCGTATGAACTATGGTTTAGCAGTAAACCTAAGCTGTCATTTCTTAAAGTTTGGAGTTGCGATGCTTATATGAAAAAAGTTTCAACCTGATAAGCTCAAACCCAAATCGGAGAAGTGCGTCTTCATAGAATACCCAAAGTTAACTATTGGGTACACCTTCTATCACAGATCGGAAGGCAAGTTATTCATTGCTAAGAATGGATCCTTTCTAGAGGAGTTTCTCTTGAAAGAAGTGACTGGGAGGAAAGTAGAACTTGATGAGGTAACTATAGCTGCTCCCTTATTGGAAAGTAGTTCATCACAGAAATCTGTTCCTGTGACTACTACACCAATTAGTGAGGAAGTTAATGATGATGATCATGAAACTTCAAATTAAGTTACTATAGAACCTCGTAGGTCTTCCAGAGTAAGATCCGCACCAGAGTGGTATGGTAATCCTGTTCTGGAAGTCATGTTACTAGACCATGATGAACCTACGAACTATGAGGAAGTGATGATGAGCCCAGATTCCACGAAATGGCTTGAGGCCATAAAATCTGAGATATGATCCATGTATGAGAACAAAGTATGAACTTTGATTGACTTGCTCGATGATCAGCAAGCCATGTTAAATAAATGGATCTTCAAGAGGAAGACGGACATTGATAGTAGTGTTACTATCTACTAAGCTCGACTTGTTGCGAAATGTTTTCAACAAGTTCAAGGTGTTGAATACGATGAGATTTTCTCACTCGTATCGAAGCTTAAGTCTGTCTGAATCATGTTAGCAATTGCCACATTTTATGAAATCTGGCAAATGGATGTCAAAACTGTATTCCTTAATGGATTTATTAAAGAAGAGTTGTATATGATGCAACCAGAAAGTTTTTGTCAATCCTAAAGATGCTAACAAAGTGTGCAAGCTCCAGCAATCCATCAATGGACTGGTGCAAGCATCTCGGAGTTGGAATATACGCTTTGATCAAAGCATATGGTTTTATACAGACTTTTGAAGAAGCCTGTATTTACAAGAAAGTGAGTGGGAGCTCTGTAGCATTTCTAATATTATATGTGGATGACATATTGTTAATTGGAAATGATATGGAAATTCTGGATAGCATGAAAGGATACTTGAATAAGAGTTTTTCAAAGCAAGACCTCGGTGAAGCTGCTTACACATTGAGCATCAAGATCTATATAGATAGATCAAGACGCTTGATAAGATTTTTCAATGAGTACATACCTTGATAAATTTTTGAAATAGTTCAAAATGGAACAGTCAAAGAAGGAGTTCTTGCCTGTGTTACAAGGTGTGAAGTTGAGTAAGACTCAAGACCCGACCATTGCAGAAAATAGAAAGAGAATGAAAAGTCATTCCCTATGCCTCAGTCATAGGTTCTATAAAGTATGCTATGCTGTGAACCAGACCTATTGTATACCTTGCTCTGTGTTTGGCAAAGGAATACAATTTTGATCTAATAAGTAGATCACTAGACATGGGTCAAGAATATCCTTAGTGAGGACTAAGGAGACGTTTCTCGATTATGGAGGTGATAAAAGAGCCCGTCGTAAAAGTTACAACGATGCAAGCTTTTACACCAATCCAGATGACTCTAAGTCTCAATTTGGATACATATTGAAAGTGGGAGCAATTAGCTAGAGTAGCTCCGTGCAGAGCATTGTGGACATAGAATATTTGCGAAATACATACGGCTCTGAATATGACAGACCCATTGACTAAGCTTCTCTCACCAGCAAAACATGATCATACCTTAGTACTCTTTTGGGTGTTAATCACATAGCGATGTGAACTAGATTATTGACTCTAGTAAACCCTTTGGGTGTTAATCACATAGCGATGTGAACTAGATTATTGACTCTAGTAAACCCTTTGGGTGTTGATCACATGATGATGTGAACTATGGGTATTAATCACATGCAGATGTGAATATTGGTGTTAAATCACATAGCGATGTGAACAAGATTATTGACTCTAGTGCAAGTGGGAGACTGAAGGAAATATGCCCTAGAGGCAATAATAAAGTTATTATTTATTTCCTTATTTCATGATAAATGTTTATTATTCATGCTAGAATTGTATTAACCGGAAACATAATACATGTGTGAATACATAGACAAACATAGTGTCACTAGTATGCCTCTACTTGACTAGCTCGTTTATCAAAGATGGTTATGTTTCCTAGCCATGGACAAAAGAGTTGTCATTTGATTCATGGGATCACATCATTAGGAGAATGATGTGATTGACATGACCCATTCCGTTAGCCTAGCACTTGATCGTTTAGTATGTTGCTATTGCTTTCTTCATGACTTATACATGTTCCTGTAACTATGAGAATTATGCAACTCCCGTTTACCGGAGGAACACTTTGGGTACTACCAAACGTCACAACGTAACTGGGTGATTATAAAGGAGTACTACAGGTGTCTCCGAAGGTACATGTTGAGTTGGCGTATTTCGAGATTAGGTTTTGTCACTCCAATTGTCGGAGAGGTATCTCTGGGCCCTCTCGGTAATGCACATCTTTATAAGCCTTGCAAGCAATGTGACCAAATGAGTTGGTTACGGAATGATGCATTACGGAACGAGTAAAGAGACTTGCCGGTAACGAGATTGAACTAGGTATTGGATACCAACGATCAAATCTCGGGCAAGTAACATACCGATGACAAAGGGAACAACGTATGTTGTTATGCGGTTTGACCGATAAAGATCTTCGTAGAATATGTAGGAACCAATATGGGCATCCAGGTTCCGCTATTGGTTATTGACCGAGAATAGTTCTAGGTCATGTCTACATAGTTCTCGAACCCGTAGGGTCCGCACACTTTAACGTTACGATGACAGTTATATTATGAGTTTATGAGTTTTGATATACCGAAGGAGTTCGGAGTCCCGGATGAGATCGGGGACATGACGAGGAGTCTCGAAATGGTCGAGACGTAAAGATCGATATATTTGACGACTATATTCGGAGTTCGGAAAGGTTCCGAGTGATTCGGATATTTTTCGGAGTACCGGAGAGTTATGGGAATTCGCCGGGAGAAGTATTGGGCCTTATTGGGCCATACGGGAAAGAGAGAGGGGTTGCCTAGGGCAGGCCGCGCGCCCCCCCAAGGCCTAGTCCGAATTGGACTAGGGGGAGGGGCCGCACCCCCTCCTTCCTTCCCTTCTCTCTTCCCTTTCCTTCTCTCCTACTCCTACTACATGGAAGGTCTCCTAGTTGGACTAGGAAAGGAGGGAGTCCTACTCCCGGTGGGAGTAGGACTCCTCCCTGGCGCGCCCTCCCTTGGCCGGCCGCCCCCTCCCCCTTGCTCCTTTATATACGGGGGCAGGGGGCACCCCATAACACACAAGTTGATCTACAGATCGTTCCTTAGCCGTGTGCGGTGCCCCCCTCCACCATATTCCACCTCGGTCGTATCGTCGCGGAGTTTAGGCAAAGCCCTGTGCCGGCAGAGCATCATCATCGTCACCACGTCGTCGTGCTGACGGAACTCATCCCCGAAGCTTTGCTGGATTGGAGCCCGGGGATCGTCATCGAGCTGAACGTGTGCTGAACTCGGAGGTGCCGTACATTTGGTGCTTGGATCAGTCGGATCGTGAAGACGTACGACTACATCAACCGCGTTGTGCTAACGCTTCCGCTTACGGTCTACGAGGGTACGTGGACAATACTCTCCCCTCTCGTTGCTATGCCATCACCATGATCTTGCGTGTGCGTAGGAATTTTTTTGAAATTACTACGTTCCCCAACATCTACTGCTAGAACATTATTTGTAGCGCGGTTTGGATAGGCATGCTACTGCTACTTAGCACCAACATGCTTTTTTGACCCACGCTACTGCTAAAGTTCTGTGTATAAGGTTCTCCCTAGTAGTGATTGCCACTTTTATTGAAACAAAAGATGCAAAACATTATTCTAAATAATAGCAAGCAAGTCCTAAAAAATTAAATTGACGCTCCAAGCAAAACACATATCATGTGACGAATGAAAGCATATCTCCAAGTGAGGTTACTGATAATGTTGGAGACGAAAGAGGGGATGCCATCCGGGGCATCCCCAAGCTTAGTTGCTTGGATCTTCCTTGAATATTACCTTGGGGGTGCCTTGGGCATCCCCAAGCTTAGGGTCTTGTCACTCCTTATTCTCCTCATATCGACATCTCACCCAAAACTTGAAAACTTCAATGACACAAAATTTAACGGAACCTTGTGAGGTAGGTTAGTATGATAAAGAGCAAACCATTTCACTTTTGGTACTGTCAAAGACAAGATTCATATTTGTTTCCACACAATGCCTACTTTAGCATATCATTTCCAAAATTTATATTGAGCAATATAAGCCATAGAAACAAGGAAACAAGCAAACTATGCATTGAAGGAGGTCCAGAGGGCCCAGGGCCTGTCCACGAGACAGGGGGGCGCGCCCCCCTATCTCGTGGGCCCCCTGGACCTCCACCGACCTCAACTCCAACTCCATATCTTCCGTCTCGGGGAGAAAAAAATCACAGAGAAAGTTTCATCGCGTTTTACGACACGGAGCCGCTGCCAAGCCCTAATCTCTCTCGGGAGGGCTGAACTAGAGTCCGTTCGGGGCTCCGAAGAGGGGGATTCGTAACCGTCGTCATCATAAACCATCCTCCATCACCAATGTCATGATGCTCACTGTCGTGCGCGAGTAATTCCATCGTAGGCTTGCTGGACGGTGATGGGTTGGATGAGATTTCTCATGTAATCAAGTTAGTTTTGTTAGGGTTTGATCCCTAGTCTCCACTATGTTCTGAGATTGATGTTGCTATGACTTTGCTATGCTTATGCTTGTCACTAGGGCCCGAGTGCCATGATTTCAGATCTGAGCCTATTATATTTTCATTAATATATGTGTGTTCTTGATCCTATCTTGCAAGTCTATAGTCACCTATTATGTGTTATGATCCGACAACCCCGAAGTGACAATAATCGGGATACTTCTCGGTGATGACCGTAGTTTGAGAAGTTCATGTATTCACCATGTGTTAATGCTTTGGTCCAGTTCTCTATTAAAAGGAGGCCTTAATATCCCTTAGTTTCCACTAGGACCCCGCTGCCACAGGAGGGTAGGACAAAAGATGTCATGCAAGTTCTTTTCCATAAGCACGTATGACTATTTACGGAATACATGCCTACGTTACATTGATGAACTGGAGCTAGTTCTGTGTCACCCTATGTTATAGCTATTACATGAGGAATCG
Source organism: Triticum dicoccoides (assembly GCF_002162155.2). Classification (NCBI taxonomy): domain Eukaryota; kingdom Viridiplantae; phylum Streptophyta; class Magnoliopsida; order Poales; family Poaceae; genus Triticum; species Triticum dicoccoides. The sequence continues at coordinate 56,808,253 of NC_041389.1, read as the reverse complement.
CATCCGGCATAATTATCCATCACTGATCCATTGCCTACGAGCTTTTCACATATTGTGCTTTGCTTATTTACTTTTCCGTTGCTACTGTTACAATCACTACAAAACACCAAAAATATTGCTTTTACTATCTTTACTTTTTACCACCGTTACCTTTATTATCATACTACTTTGCTACTAAATACTTTGCTGCAGATACTAAGTTATCCAGGTGTGATTGAATTGACAACTCAACTGCTAATACTCAAGAATATTCTTTGGCTCCCCTTGTGTCGAATCAATAAATTTGGGTTGAATACTTTACCCTCGAAAGCTGTTGCGATCCCCTACACTTGTGGGTTATCAAGACTAATTTCTGGCACCGCTGCCGGGGAGCATAGCTCTATTCTTTGAGTCACTTGGGATTTATATCTGTTGATCACTATGAAGAATTTGAAAGACTCTAAAACCAAGATTTTGCCCTCAACTACGAGGGGAGGTAAGGAACTGCCATCTAGCTCTGCACTAGATTCTCCTTCCGTTATTAGTAGGCTTGCGACACCTAAACCTGTTACTGCTATGAATTCTGATATGTCGCATGTTATTGATGATGCCACTTCTGCTATGCATGATGAAACTACTTCTGTGCGTGATACTACTTTGCCATTAGGTGAATTTCTTGATGAACAACTTGCTAGAGTTAGGGGGAATGAAAATATTGAAGATGCTATTATTGATGATAGTGATGATGAAAATTCTCCCAATGATTATGTATTGCCTGTTGTTCCTGAGGGTTATGTTATGAATAAAGAAGTTGCTGAAGCTATTTTTGCCTGCAAAGATAGATATGATCTTAAGAAATTATTAGCTAAATGGAAGGAACAATCTCTTAATGCTAGAATGAAACCTGACCCTGCTTTTGCTACTTCACCTATCTGTGTTACTGATAAGGATTATGAATTCTATGTTGATCCTGAAATTATTACTTTGGTAGAATCTGATCCTTTTTATGGCCTTGAATCTGAAACTGTTGTGGCACATCTTACCAAGTTGAATGATATAGCTACCCTTTTTACTCATGATGATAGATCTCGCTACTTTTATATCCTTAAGATATTCCTATTCTCATTAAAGGGTGATGCTAAGACTTGGTATAATTCTCTTGCTCCTGGTTGTGTGCGTAGTCCCCAGGATATGATTTATTACTTCTCTACTAAATATTTCCCTGCTCATAAGAAACAAGCTGCCTTGCGGGAAATATATAACTTTGTGCAAATCAAAGAAGAGAGTCTCCCACAAGCTTGGGGGAGGCTTCTCCGATTACTTAGTGCTTTGTCGGATCATCCACTTAAGAAAAATGAAATACTTGATATCTTCTATAATGGACTAACTGATGCTTCCAATGACTACTTGGATAGTTGTGCTGGTTGTGTTTTCAGGGAAATAACAGTCGACAAAGCTGAATTACTATTGAATAATATGTTGACTTATGAAAATAATTGGACTCTCCCTGAGCCAATTCCTGAGGAAATTCCTGAACCAATTGAGCCAACTCCTGAGCCTATTCCTAAACCCACTCCAAAGAAGAGAGGTGTTCTATTTCTCAGTCCTGAAGATATGCAAGAGGCAAAGAAATCAATGAAAGAAAAAGGTATTAAAGCTAAAGATGTTAAGAATTTACCACCTATTGAAGAAATACATGGTCTTAATATACCGCATGTTGAAGAACCACATTGTCTTGATAACCCGACACATGTAGCAAAGGTAAATTCTCTCTATAGATATGATAAAGATGAAATCCCATCTACTAAATTTCATAGCCCTTGCTTAGATGAATTTGATGATTTCATGAATAGACAAGCAAATTTAAATGATTACGTTGGTAGACAATTGAAGAATAATGCTTATACAATAGTACGCTTGAATGATTATGTAGCTAGAGTTAAAAGTGAACTTAAACTCACTAGTAAACATGCTTCCATGATTGCTACTCAAGCTGAAAAAGTACTTAAGGCTCAGAATGAATTGCTTGCTGAATTAAATAATAAAAATGACTTTGCTGTTAGAGTGGTTACTAGAACTGGTAGAATGACTCAGGAACCTTTGTATCCTGAAGGCCACCCTAAGAGAATTGAACAATATTCTTAGAATAATAATCTAGATGCTCCTAGTTCTTCTAAGAAGAAGAAAAAGAAGAATGATAGGACTTTGCAAACTTCTAGTGAACCTAATGTAGAAATGCCTGAGAATCCTAATAATACTTCTATCTCTGATGCTGAAACACAATCTAGAGATTAACATGAACCTAATGATAATGCTAATAATGATGTTCATGTAGATGCTCAACCTAGTAATAACAATGATATAGAAATTGAACCTGCTATTGGTCTTGATAACCCACAATCAAGAAACCAACGTTATGATAAGAGAGATTTTGTTGCTAGGAATCACGGTAAAGAAAGAGAGCCATGGGTTCAGAAACCCATGCCCTTTCCTCCTAAACCATCCAAGTCAAAGGATGATGAGGACTTTGAGCGTTTTGCTGAAATGATTAGACCTATTTTCTTATGCATGCGCTTAACTGATATGCTTAAAACAAACCCTTATGCTAAATATATGAAAGATATCATCACTAATAAGAGGAAAATACCTGAAACTGAGATTTCCACCATGCTTGCCAACTATACCTTTAAGGGTGGAATACCTAAGAAACTTGGTGATCCCGGAGTACCCACTATACCTTGCTCTATTAAAAGAAATTATGTTAAAACTGCTTTATGTGATTTAGGAGCCGGTGTTAGTGTTATGCCTCTTTCCTTGTATCGTAGACTTGAATTGAATAAGTTGACACCTACTAAAGTATCTTTGCAAATGGCTGACAAATCAACTGCTATACATGTCGGCATTTGTGAGGACGTGCCTGTTGTTGTTGCGAATGTTACTATCTTAACAGACTTTGTTATTCTTGATATTCCCGAGGACGATAGTATGTATATTATTCTTGGTAGACCCTTTTTAAATACTGCAGGAGCTGTTATTGATTGCAACAAAGGCAATGTCACCTTTCATGTTAACGGAAATGAGCATACGGTACATTTTCCGAGGAAGCAAATCCAAGTTCATAGCATAAATACTATTGAGAAAATTCCATCAATTATTATTGGAGGTTTTGAATTTCCTCTCCCTACTGTCAAGAAAAAGTATGATATTCTTATTGTTGGGGATTTTCATATCCCCGTTGAGGTAACTTAGTGTCACTTTAAAATTTCTCCCGTTCCGTGTTATTCGGAATGAGTTTATTAACAAGACTTGATCAACCTTGTTAGGGGATTCATTTTGATGATCATGAGATGGATGAAACTAGAAGGCACAACCTTCTGTACTTTCTGTTATTTAGATTAAATAAAATGAAAATAGCATTATCCGTCTGTTTTCTGATTTATCCGTGCAATAAAAAATAGTCCGAAAAAAAAAGTGCTCCAAATGCCCTGCAAATTTAGTATGATTTTTTTGGAATATTTGAGAATTTTAGGCACTGAAATTACTACAGGAGGGGCAATCACCAGGCCACGAGAGTGGAGGGCGCCCCCCCCCCTATAGGGCGCGCCCCCCTATCTCATGGGCCCCTGGTGGTCCCCCTCCACTTATGCCAGCACCCACACACTTCATCTTCTACCCAAAAAAATCCCCATCCAGCTCAAGCACGAGTTCTAGCTCGTTTTGCTGCGATTTTCGATCTCCTTGCTCAAAGCTCCATTCACAAAACTGCTTTGGGAGATTGTTGCTTGAAAAAGAAATATGCTTAGGAGAATGTACCAAGGTGGTTCCTCGGTGAAGAAAGGGTCCAGGATTGCTATACGTGAGCAAGATGTTGAATTGCCGAGGAACGCGGATGTACGAGCTTGTGAGTGGCCATCCGATGATTTTATGGTCAAAGCAGGCTTCAAGGAGGAATTTGACGCGTATGTACGTAATGCTGAGCTGGAGGACTTCCTACAAGATAAGTGTCCCCAGTACTATCAATTGACTGATTCCTTTGTGCGGAGGTTTAAATATAACTGTACGCGTAATTCTCCTAGTGTCTTATTTGATATTTATGATACATCTTATACCATGGATTTAGAGGATTTCACAATTGCTTGCAAACTCCCGCAGTGGGGTAATATTAATGATCCTCACAAATCTGAATTTAGAGATTTCCTTGCTAGTATTACTGTGGGAGAATCTAGGGACATAGCACAAGCTACCATAGGGAGCATTCACTTTCCTGCTATACATTATTTTGCTCTCTTCATCGGTAGATGTATTAATGGTAAGGATGAAGCATGTCACATGTGTGTCCCTGATCTGAGTATCCTGAAGAGTGCTGTGTTAGGTTTTAAAGGTTATAACTTGGGGGCAATAGTTGCACGTAGGTTGCAGAATAATAGTAGAAAGGGAAATTTATTCGGAGGAATTTATGCAACCCGTGTGGCTAATTATCTTGGCATAGCCCCACGAGAGGGAGATATGATAATACCTCCTGTTTATTTGGATTATGAAGCTATGGTCAGTCATCAATTTCTTGGGAGGAATGATCAATTCCTCCAATATCGACTAACCTATGACAGACGCAACGTCATCCATGTTTCTCTTCCTGCTCCCTACCTTTTTGATTATCAGGCAAAAGGAAGATATGTTGTTACCAGAGAGGAAGCAGCTGAACACGAGAGGAGAGCGGAGGCAGCTCGCCAACACGCTGCACCTCAGGAGGCGGTTGCCGCTGCATCTCAGTACGACCCCGGTTTCACTTATGGATATCAGCCAGGCGGTCCCTGGTATTAGACCAACTTAGGCCAAAAGCCTAAGCTTGGGAGAGTACGTATTTCTCACCGACTTTACATTCATGTTCACACACTAGTCGTCGGTGTTCATACTCTTTCATTGTATTATCCATGTTAGTTTAAATTTCTTTTTCTAGTTTTCTTCTTGTGTGTTTGATAAACCTTGAGAAAAACCAAAAAAATTAGTTAGCTTAATTTCCATGCTTGTAGTAGAATTAAAATGAAAAAAAACCCAAAAATATTTTCTCGTTCTTCTTTTACTTGTTGGGAGCTTTCCCGTGTAAATAGTTTTATTTTCTTTTCTTTCCTTTGGGGGTCGAGAAGACCATATTGAAAATGTTTAGTGGCTCTTATATGCATGATTATTTATTTAACTTAGAGCCCATATTATTTGTCTTCTCTCTTGAGTTGAATGCTTGCAGATTCTAGCTTAGTCCAATGCACGTACACTCTATTATTATACACATCATTCGGTCGTGCAAGTGAAAGGCAATAATGATGATATATGATGGACTTATTGAGATGAGAAAAGCTGGTATGAACTCGACCTCTCGTTTTTGTAAATATGATGAGTTCATCGTTTCTAAGTCAGCTTATTATGAAGTAAACATATTTGCAATAACATTTAGAGATTATAGTTGCTTGTGCCATGCTTGATTAGCTTTGAGTTATAATGGTTTACCTTGCGTGCCAACATGCTATTAGAATGATTATGATGTGGTATGATGGGATGGTATCCTCCTTTGAATGAACTGAGTGACTCGACTTGGCACATGTTCACGCATGTAGTTGAAACACAATCAACATAGCTTTCATGATATTTATGTTCATGGTGGATTATATCCTACTCATGTTTGTACTCGGTGTGAATTAGTTTTAATGCATGTTTATGACTATTGTCGCTCTCTCAGTTGGTCACTTCCCAGTCTTTTGCTATCCTTCACCTGTATTAAGCGGGAATACTGCTTGTGCATCCAAACTCCTTAAACCCCAAAGTTGTTCCATATGAGTCCACTATACCTTCCTATATGCGGTATTTACCTGCCGTTCCAAGTAAATTTGTATGTGCCAAACTCTAAACCTTCAAATGAAATTCTGTTTTGTATGCTCTAGCCGCTCATGTTTCCACTAGGGCTGCCTATATCTTCCATGCTAGGTGGGTTATTCTCAGAGGAGTGGACTCTGTTCCTCATTCACGAGAAAGGGCCGGTAACCGGGATGCCCAGTCCCATGATCCAAAAAGATCAAAGCAAATCAAAATAATTAAACAAAACTCCCCCCAGGATTGTTGTTAGTTGGAGGCACTCGTTGTTTCGAGCAAGCCATGGATTGATGCTTGTTGGTGGTTGGGGGAGTATAAACTTTTACCATTCTTCATAGGAACTGCCTATAATGCATGTAGTATGGAAGATACAGCCATCTCATAGTTGTTGGCGTTGAAAACGAAAGTATGGCGCTCAAAATGTTATTCAATCTCTGTTTTAAAATCAAGCTCCGGCACCTCTACAAATCCCTGCTTCCCTCTGCGAAGGGCCTATCTATTTACTTTTATGTTTAGTCATCACCCTTCTTATTAAGAAGCACCCGCTGGAGAGCACACTGTCATTTGCATTCATTACTATTGGTTTATATTGGGTATGGCTTGACTGGATCTCTTTTACCATGAATTACAATGTTTAGTCAGTCCTTGATCTTTAAAGGTGATCTACATTTATGTTTTGCAGTCTCAGAAAGGGTTAGCGAGATACCATTTTGTTATATCATGTTATGATTGTTTTGAGAAAGTGTTGTCATCCGAGTTTTATTATTATGGCTCGCTAGCTCATTATGTTATTGATATGAGTAATTATGAGACCTAAGTGCTATTGTGAGTATGGTTGATTCATAATATTTGCTGAAACCTGAATGCTGGCTTTGCATGTTTACAACAACAAGAGCAAACAGAGTATGTAAAAGTTTTTCTTTATCACTTTCAGTCTATCAACTGAATTGCTTGAGGACAAGCAAAGGTTTAAGCTTGGGGGAGTTGATACGTCTCCAACATATCTACTTTTCCAAACACTTTTGCCCTTGTTTTGGACTATAACTTGCATGATTTGAATAAAACTAACCCAGACTGACGTTGTTTTCGGTAGAACTGTCGTGATATTGTTTTATGTGTAGAAAAGAAAAGTTCTCAGAATGTCCTGAAAATCCACGGAGGCACTTTTTGGAATTAGTAAGAATTTCTGGGCGAAAGAAATACACCAGGGGGCCCAGGGCCTGTCCACGAGACAGGGGGGGCGCGCCCCCCTATCTCGTGGGCCCCCTGGACCTCCACCGACCTCAACTCCAACTCCATATCTTCTGTCTCGGGGAGAAAAAAATCACAGAGAAAGTTTCATCGCGTTCTACGACACGGAGCCGCTGCCAAGCCCTAATCTCTCTCGGGAGGGCTGATCTAGAGTCCGTTCGGGGCTCCGAAGAGGGGGATTCGTAACCGTCGTCATCATCAACCATCCTCCATCACCAATGTCATGATGCTCACTGCCGTGCGTGAGTAATTCCATCGTAGGCTTGCTGGACGGTGATGGGTTGGATGAGATTTATCATGTAATCAAGTTAGTTTTGTTAGGGTTTGATCCCTAGTCTCCACTATGTTCTGAGATTGATGTTGCTATGACTTTGCTATGCTTAATGCTTGTCACTAGGGCCCGAGTGCCATGATTTCAGATCTGAACCTATTATGTTTTCATGAATATATGTGTGTTCTTGATCCTATATTGCAAGTCTATAGTCGCCTATTATGTGTTATGATCCGACAACCCCGAAGTGACAATAATCGGGATACTTCTTGGTGATGACCGTAGTTTGAGGAGTTCATGTATTCACCATGTGTTAATGCTTTGGTCCGGTTCTCTATTAAAAGGAGGCCTTAATATCCCTTAGTTTCCACTAGGACCCCGCTGCCACGGGAGGGTAGGACAAAAGATGCCATGCAAGTTCTTTTCATAAGCACGTATGACTATTTACGGAATACATGCCTACGTTACATTGATGAACTGGAGCTAGTTCTGTGTCACCCTATGTTATAGCTATTACATGAGGAATCGCATCCGGCATAATTATCCATCACTGAGCTTTTCACATATTGTGCTTTGCTTATTTACTTTTCCGTTGCTACTATTACAATCACTACAAAACACCAAAAATATTGCTTTTACTATCTTTACTTTTTACCACCGTTACCTTTATTATCATACTACTTTGCTACTAAATACTGCAGATACTAAGTTATCCAAGTGTAGTTGAATTGACAACTCAACTGCTAATACTCAAGAATATTCTTTGGCTCCCCTTGTGTCGAATCAATAAATTTGGGTTGAATACTTTACCCTCGAAAGTTGTTGTGATCCCCTACACTTGTGGGTTATCAGCGTCAGGGCGGCACGGGACGGCGCCGGTGCGACGATAGCGACGGGGAGGCAGAGACGGGCAGCCTGGCTGTCAGGACCCCGACTCAATGCCACACCGATCTAGCATGTAACACATCATATCACTTTGCGGCCTCACGCATGGTATTCCCACGGGTGCCACCTTACCTGGCCCGGGACCGTTTGCGCCTTTTGGCACACGTATATGACAGTGTCGCTAGCATCCATATGATAAGGAGCCCGGGCTGACATGGCTAGTCGTAAACCCAAAGTGGCACAAACTTACAGGGACAGGCATCCATGACCCAACATCGAACGTGTCGGTCATCAGCGAGTGAATCTAGGCTGTAGCACTGGGCTAGCAGGACTCCAGTGAACCGGGCTGTAGCGGGCTAACAGGACTCCGGAATTCATCGCGTGACATTTCCTCGAGGGGACAGACACAGGAACGAAGAAGGACACATGTCGGCCAGCCTAAGTGTTCTGGAGCAGTAGCAAGCTACCATGACTCAGTGGAAACACTAGGAGACATTTCCCGGTAAGAGAGGCTACTAAGGATAAACAACTAGATAGTCATATCCCACACATACCAAGCATTTCAATAACAAACACACAATATGCTCGATATGTGCAAATACAACATGGCATCACAGAATGACTCTACAACTCAAGTATTTATTCAATATGCTCCGAGGAGCGAGATATTACAATCATGGGTCTCATGACCCGACAATCAGAGCATACAAGTCAAAGCACATGCGGAAGCTTAACATGTCTGAGTACAGACATCTACAAATGAAAAAGGCTGAAAAGCCTGTCTATCTACCAGATCCTGCCGAGGGCACAAGATCGTAGCTGAGGTAACAAGCTAAACGTCGAAGTCCACGTGGAACTACTAGCGAGACGGAAGTCTCTCTGCAAAAATATAAATTAAGCAACGTGAGTACAAATGTACCCAGCAAGACTTACATCAGATCTATCTACATATGCATCAGTATTAACAAAGGGGATGGTGGGGTTTAACTGCAGCAAGCCAGCTTTGACTCGGTGGCTATCCTGAACTACGACTGTAAGTAACTCTTTTGAGGTGGCGCACACGAGTCCACATATTCACCATATCAATACACCACTATGGATCCGCTCCCGTCTCCCTACGAGAACGCCATCCATAGCACTCACGCTTATCTTGCGTATTTTAGAGTATCCACTTTCACTTGTCTATGAACTGTACAGGCAACCCAGAAGTCCTTTTCCGCGGACACGGCTATTCGAATAGATGATGTTAACCCTGCAGGGGTGTACTTCTTCACACACGCTCTCACCACTTACCGCCGTTTACACGACATGTACTCGGCAACCTTCAAGCGGAAGCCCAGCGAGGGTGTCGGCCACGACCTGACTAACCACACAAGTCTCTAGTCCAGGTTTATCGCCTATTCGGGTTCCATCCGCAAGGAGATCCGGCCGGGGTGTCGCTCACGGCCCCAAACGATGTGAGCAGGGTTCCCAAGCCCACCATCCGGGTGCCACTTGGTACACCGTGCCACTGTGCCTAGTCTGTCCCAAGCCCACCTGTATCGGGTGCCACTTGGTAGACTACTAACACTACCTACAAACACCAGAAACTAGTTGCAACTCCTGGACAGAGATCGAGTTGATTAATAAGTCGAGAGAGCTTGGAGCGCCCGGAGCCCAATGTGTGGTAGTAACTGATCATGGATCACAAACACAGAACTCAGTTCCTGAGGACGGCTGCAATGAGACAACCCACCATGTACTCCTACATGGCCTCTCACCGCTACCTTTACCAAATCGTGTTCACACACTTAGTTCACACACAGTAGCACATGTTCACACACCTCCGATTCATTCCCGATGAATCAGACCTGACTCAACTCTAAGCAGTAGCAGGCATGACAAACAAGCATGAATGAGTAGGCACATCAGGGCTCAAACAACTCCTACTCATGCTAGTGGGTTTCATCTATTTACTGTGGCAATGACAAGTCATGCAAAGGATAAAGGGGTTCAGCTACCACAGCAAATAACAGATGAATCGGTGTTGTCCTAATGCAGTAAAAGAGAGCAGGGGCGAGAGAGTGGGATTTTATCGGAATGAACAAGGGGGTTTTGCTTGCCTGGCACTTCTGAAGATAATATAGTTCTTCATCGGTGTCATCGAACTCATCGTCGGAACCACGTCTATCGGGAGGGGACAAATACCGGCAAACAAGGAAGAACACAATCAATGCAATGCACAATATGATGCATGATCATGACATGGCAATATGCTATGGTTTGAGCTAATGCAACTAGCAACAAGTTAAATGAAGTTGGTTTGAATCCAAAATTCAAATCCAAACTCCATATGTGAAGGTTTAAATGCCATTTATATGATTTGTACTAAACAGCAGCCATAAGTTGTTCTAACATGCATGCAAATGGTACAGATGGATAGATTGGATTTTTCTGATCATTTTTCATATATAAATTATTTCATTTGGAGTTACGGTTGAATTTATATGAATTTTAGAAGTTTATACTATTTTCTGAAATTTATAAATCATTTCTGATTTATTTAAATTCCAGAAAATATCACTGCGTCAGCATGACAACAGCATTACGTCAGCAAGGTCAACATGCCAGGTCCAGGTCAAACCTGACCTGTGGGTCCCACGTGTCAGTGGTTAGTTGACTAACTAAATAGAGTTAGTTAGTGTTAGGTTAGTCACTAACCTAGGTTAATTAGCGCTAAACTAACCTAACTAAAATTAACAAGGGTGGCCCACATGTCAGTGACCCAGGGGGTCAAACTGGGCCCACCCAGTCAATGGTCAGCAGGTCAAACCTGCCGGCGTTGAGTCGCCGGCAAGGCCGAGACGACGAAGAGCGTCGGAAACGCTGCTCCGGCCACGGTTTGATGCGCGGGTGGGCGCTACGAGTAGCTAGCGATGTGGCGCATCCAACGGTGGCGGTGTTTGGTGCTGGGGTGGCCGGAGTTAACGGCGGCGAGCACTTCTGCGGCGGCCGGAGTTCGGGCGCCGATGAAAACGACAACGCCGTGCATGGGAGGATCTACGGTTAGCACCTACGCGTTCTATGAGAGCTCACAAACCCAACGGAGGCACGCACGGAACCAAATGGCCACCGGAGCCTCGTCGGCGACGAGCTCGTGCGGCGGCGTGCTGTCGGGTGAGAGAGGCGCGGCAGCTACGGCATGCTAGAGAGAGAACGGAGAGGGGGAGGATGATCAGGAGCTCACGTGGAGTGCAGTGGTGGACTCGGCGTGCTCGGGGAAGCTCGGACGGCGGCGAGTCGGCGATGGAGATCCGCGGAGGCCGGCGATGAAGATGTGGTCGGGGACAGCGTGTTGGAGCTCTTCCGGCCATGTGACCTGACGGAGAGGACGAGGGTGGCGAAGCGGAGCTCGGGGGCTGGTCCATGGGCCTAGCACTGGCCGGTGGCCGCGGTGGTGACGAACGGCGGCGACGACGCGTTCGGGTGTGCGTGAGAGAACGAGACAAAGGAGGGGAACGAGGGAGAGGGAGAGCGCGAGGGGGTCCAGGGGATCGAGGAGGAGTGCGTGGCGACGTCCAGAGCGTCCGGGCGTCGAGGGGGAGAGGCAGGCAGGCAGGGTGGTGGCGTGGCGAGCTCGGCGGCATCGCGGTGTGCCTCCTCTGTGCCTGCCTGGTGAGGAAGAAGCAGCTGGCTGGCATGGGCCAGCACAGTGCTGGGCCTGCCAGGTGGGCCGGCCAGGTAAGTGGCCCAGGTAAGTCTCTCTCTCTCTTTTATTTAATGTTTCTGTTTTCTATTATTCTGTAGTCTTTAGGGCTTTATATAAAATACTAAATCAATCCCAAAAATCATAAAACTAATCATGGCTACTGTTTAGAATATATCCAACAGTAAACATTTTAGTTTATGATTATTTGAGCATTTAAAATATTTTATAGCATTTAAATGCCCAAATGCAAATAGAGTATGATTTAATTCAGAGCCCAATATGTCCTGCAAAAATGTAAACCATTTTTGGTAGATGCTTACACCTCAAACCAGAAATGTTGAACATTTTTAGAGGGCATTTTGAGTTCAATGAAAAAGATTTTATTTTGACCCTAGTTGAATTCATTTGGTGCTAGGGTTTAAGCATCCCCATTTCAAGTTTCTTAGTAATTTAAACATGATGACATGATGAGCAGGCAAAATCAAGCAAGGCTCATCTGGGGCTGTGACACTGGCGGCGGCGGGGCGGGGAAGAACGGACTGAACGAAATTTTGACGAGTTCCAGTTATATAGACGACGCATTGGTCCCGGTTCGTGAGACGAACCAGGACTAATGCGACCTTTAGTCCCGGTTGGTGGCACCAACCGGGACCGAAGGGGCCTTTGGTCCCGGTTGATGCCACCAACCGGGACTAAAGGGTGGGCATTGGTACCGGTTGGTGCCACGAACCGGGACCAAAGGTATGCATTGGTCCCGGTTCGTGGCACCAACCGGGACCAATGTCCTGCAGCCAAAGCCGCGGTGCGGTGGGATGTTTAGTCCCACCTCGCTAGCCGAGGAGCGGCACGACCGGTTTATAAGCCCTGCCCCGCCAGCTCCGTTGAGCTCCTCTGGGCCTAATCTCGCACTGCTATGCCTGTGGGCCTGCTGGGCCTTCTGCGGGCCTGAATCCTAGCCCATGGATGGGTTTCTAGTCGTATTCAGGCCGTGGTGGCCTAGTAGGTGCCATTTTTTTTCCCATTTTTTTTATTTTTCTTTTTTTCTTTATTTGTTTTATTTTGTTTCTACTTACAACAAAGTACTTACTGTTGCTATTTTATTTATTTCAGGAAAATTCTTTTTGCCTATGATGTTTTGAACAGAAAATACTTTGTTAACTTTAGGTCCATAAATTGTATTTATGTTATCAAAGTTTATTTTCTTTTATTTTATTTTGTTTATACTTATATATTTTATTAAAGTTTAGTGTATTTTATTTTCAACCCTTTCTGACTTCATTTGTTATTTTTCATGCATTTGCTAATTATTTTGAGCTATAAGACCCTGAAATTGAAAAGCATTTCAAATGAACTCTGAAAAGGTTGGAAGTTGGCATGGTATTATCATTTCATCCACATAGCATGTGCAAGAAAGTTGAGAGGGTTACGGAACAAACTGGATGCACTTCATGTACAAAACGGACAATCTCTTTCGAAGTATCAGGATTTCATACGGAAACTTGTCTGTTACAACAGGCATTTCAAATGAACTACGAAAAGGTTGAAAGTTGGCATGGTATCATCATAATAGTTGTGGAGAAAGTCTTCACTTTTTCTTTGCTTGTGTCCTTTCCTTATTGCGCCGTAACCATGGATAATCTTCATCATTTATCAGGATGCTTGGGTCAGCCTTGACTTTGAAGGGAGGAATTTCATGAAAATTTTCATAATCTTCGGACATGTCTGTCTTGCCCTCCACTCCCATGATGTCCCTTTTTCCTGAAAGAACTATGTGGCGCTTTGGCTCATCGTATGATGTATTCGCTTCCTTATTTTTTTCTTTTTTCTCGGTTTGGTAGACATGTCCTTCACATAGATAACCTGTGCCACATCATTGGCTAGGACGAATGGTTCGTCAGTGTACCCAAGATTGTTCAGATCCACTGTTGTCATTCTGTACTATGGGTCTACCTGTACCCCGCCTCCTGACAGATTGATCCAGTTGCATTTAAACAAAGGGACCTTAAAATCTACTCCGTAGTCAAGTTCCCATATGTCCAATATGTAACCATAATATGTGTCATTTCCCCTCTCGGTGGCTGCATCAAAGCGGACACGGCTGTTTTGGTTGGTGCTCTTTTGATCTTGGGCGATCGTGTAAAATGTATTCCCATTTATCTCGTATCCTTTCCAAATCATTACAGTCAAAGATGGTCCCCTGGACAACGAGTACAGCTCCTCATAAACAGTGTTTTCACCTCTGAGACATGTTTTCAACCAACTGTTGAAAGTCCTGATGTGTTCACATGTAATCCAGTCGTTGCACTACTCCGGGTGTTTGGAGCGCAGACTGTTCTTGTGTTCATTGACATAAGGGGTCACCAAGGTAGAGTTCTGTTGAGCTGTGTAGTGTGCTTGAGACCAAGAATATACGTCCCTGCATATTATTGTCTCCCCTCCAAGCGTGCCTTTTCCAGTCATCCTCCCCTCATACCGCGATTTAGGGAGACCTATCTTCTTAAGGCCAGGAATGAAGTCAACATAAAACCTAATGACATCCTCTGTTTGATGGCCCATGGAGATGCTTCCTTCTGGCCTAGCACGGTTACGGACATATTTCTTTAGGACTCCCATGAACCTCTCAAAGGGTTTTATGTTGTGTAGAAATATGGGGCCCAGAATGAAAATCTTGTCAACTAAATGAACTAGGACGTGCATCATGATATTGAAGAAGGATGGTGGGAACACCAGCTCGAAACTGACAAGACATTGCACCACATCACTCCTTAGCCTTGGTATGATTTCAAGATCGATCACCTTCTGAGAGATTGCATTGAGGAATGCACATAGCTTCACAATGGCTAATCGGACGTTTTCCGGTAGAAGCCCCCTCAATGCAACCGGAAGCAGTTGCGTCATAATCACGTGGCAGTCATGAGACTTTAGGTTCTGAAACTTTTTCTCTGCCATATTTATTATTCCCTTTATATTTGACGAGAAGCCAGTCGGGACCTTCATACTAAGCAGGCATTCAAAGAAGATTTCCTTCTCTTTTTGGTAAGAGCGTAGCTGGCAGGACCTTCATACTGCTTTGGAGGCATGCCATCTTTTTTGTGCAAATGTTGCAGGTCCTCCCGTGCCTCAGTTGTATCTTTTGTCTTCCCATACACGCCCAAGAAGCATAGCAGGTGCACGCAAAGGTTCTTCGTCACGTGCATCACGTCGATCGAAGAGCGGACCTCTAGGTCTTTCCAGTAGGGTAGGTCCCAAAATATAGATTTCTTCTTCCACATGGGTGTGTCCCTCAGCGTCACTCGGAACAGCTAGTCCGCCGAGACCCTTTCCAAAGATTACATGTAAATCATTGACCATAGCAAGTACGTGATCACCGGTACACATGGCGGGCTTCTTCCGGTGATCTGCCTCGCCTTTGAAATGCTTGCCTTTCTTTCGACATTGATGGTTGGTCGGAAGAAATCGACGATGGCCCAGGTACACATTCTTCCTGCGGCTTCCTAGGTATATACTTTTGGTGTCAGCTAAACAGTGCGTGCATGCGTGGTATCCCTTGTTTGTCTATCCTGAAAGGTTACTGAGAGCGAGCCAATCGTTGATGGTTACAAACAGCAACGCGTGCAGGTTAAATTCCTCTTGTCTGTGCTCATCCCACACACGTACACCGTTTCCATTCCACAGTTGTAAAAGTTCTTCAACTAATGGCCTGAGGTACACATCAATGTCGTTGCCGAGTTGCTTAGGGCCTTGGATGAGAACTGGCATTATAATGAACTTCCGCTTCATGCACATCCAAGGAGGAAGGTTATACATACATAGAGTCATGGGCCAGGTGTTGTGATTGTTGCTCTGCTCCCCGAAAGTATTAATGCCATCCGCGCTTAAACCAAACCATACGTTCCTTGGGTCACGTGCAAACTCAACCCAGTACTCTCTCTTGATTTTTCTCCACTGCGACCCGTCAGCGGTGCTCTCAACTTCCCGTCTTTCTTACGGTCCTCACTGTGCCATCACGTCAACTTGGCATGCTCTTTGTTTCTGAACAGTCGTTTCAACCATGGTATTATAGGAGCATACCACATCACCTTCGCAGGAACTCTCTTCCTGCGGGGCTCGCCGTCAACATCACCAGGGTCATCTCATCTGATCTTATACCGCAATGCACCGCATACCGGGCATGCATTCAAATCCTCGTACGCACCGTGGTAGAGGATGCAGTCATTAGGGCATGCATGTATCTTTTGCACCTCCAATCCTAGAGGGCATACGACCTTCTTTGCTGCGTACGTACTGTCGGGCAATTCATTATCCTTTGGAAGCTTCTTCTTCAATATTTTCAGTACCTTCTCAAATCCTTTGTCAGGCATAGCATTCTCTGCCTTCCACTGCAACAATTCTAGTATGGTACCCAGCTTTGTGTTGCCATCTTCGCAATTGGGGTACAACCCTTTTTTGTGATCCTCTAACATGCGATCGAACTTCAGCTTCTCCTTTTTACTTTCACATTGCGTCCTTGCATCGACAATGACCCGGCAGAGATCATCATCGGGCACATCGTCTGGTTCCTCTTGATCTTCAGCAGCTTCCCCTATTGCAGCATCATCAGGCACATCGTCTGGTTCCTCTTGATCTTCAGCAGCTCCCCCCGTTGCAGCATCACCGTATTCAGGGGGCACATAGTTGTCATCGTCCTCTTCTTCTTCGCCGTCTTCCATCATAACCCCTATTTATCCGTGCCTCGTCCAAACATTATAGTGTGGCATGAAACCCTTGTAAAGCAGGAGGGTGTGAAGGATTTTCTGGTCAGAGTAAGACTTTGTATTCCCACATTTAGTGCATGGACAACACATAAAACCATTCTGCTTGTTTGCCTCAGCCACTTCGAGAAAATTATGCACGCCCTTAATGTACTCGGAGGTGTGTCTGTCACCATACATCCATTGCCGGTTCATCTGCGTGCATTATATATAATTATGTGTGTCAAAAGTAAGAAAATCAGACAAATATCTATCTAAAGTAAGAAAATCAGACAAGTATCAGAAAGAAGATAAGAACAATAGGCTCACCACGATGGTGCCGGCGACGAGATCGGCGCGGCGATCAACGGCGGTGAAAACGGGGACGGGCGTGACGGACCGCTAAATCTAAACAAATCTCAGAAAAAATGGAGCTCCGAGGTCGAGCTTCGAGAGGAGAAAGCTTAACTAGTGTGGCTCGGGCATTTCATCGAACACCTCATGTGCATAGGAGGTGAACTAGAGCACCCAAATGCCCTCTCCTCGCCGGATTGAAAAAAACAGAGCACCATGGAGTGCTCTGCCGTGGCTGTGGGTATATATAGGCAAGTTATTTGTCCCGGTTCGTGGCATGAACCGGGACTAAAGCCCCCCCTTCTGTCCCGGTTCAAGCCACGAACCGGGACCAATGGTTGTGGGCCAGGAGCGAGGACCATTGGTCCTGGTTCGTGCCTGGAACCGGGACAAATGGTTCCATACGAACCGGGACCAATGCCCACGAGGCCCCGGCCGGCCCCCTGGGCTCACGAACCGGGTCTAATACCCACCATGGGTCCCGGTTCTTGAAGAACCGGGACTAATGGGCTGGCCAGGCCCGAACGATAGCCCTATTTTCTACTAGTGACTTCCACTACTTATTTTCTGAGAGAGAACCACCTACTCATGTGTTGAGACCAAGAGATTCGAATCCAACCACAAGAATCTTGATCTCTAGCCTTCCCCAAGTTGCTTTCCACTCAAATCATCTTTCCACCATAGCCAAATCTGTGAGAGAGAGTTGAGTGTTGGGGAGACTATAATTTGAAGCACAAGAGCAAGGAGTTCATCATCAACACACCATCTATTACCTTTTGGAGAGTGGTGTCTCCTAGATTGGTTAGGTGTCACTTGGGAGCCTCCATCAAGATTGTGACACTGGCCATGCTGAGAGTTGAACCAGGAATTTGTAAGGGCAAGGAGATCGCCTACTTCGTGAAGATCTATCCAAGTGAGGCAAGTCCTTCGTGGGCAATGGCCATGCTGGGATAGACAAGGTTGCTTCTTCGTGGACCCTTCATGGGTGGAGCCCTCCGTGGACTCGCGCAACCGTTACCCTTCGTGGGTTGAAGTCTCCATCAACGTGGATGTACAATAGAACCACCTAACAGAACCACGCCAAAAATCTCTGTGTCTACATTGTGTTTGCCTTCTCCAAACCCTTCCCTTTACCTTCATATGCAATGTTTTACTTTCCGCTGCTATACTCTTAGAATTGCATGTGTAGGTTGATTGCTTGACTTGTGCTAAGTTGCTAAAATCTGCCAAGACTTAAAATTGGGAAAAGGCTAGATTTTTATTTGGTCAAGTAGTCTAATCACCCCCCTCTAGACTTACTTTTGATCCTACAATGAGAGAGAGAGGGTGGCCAAGGAGGTGGCATGGAGAGAGCGATGCAAATCCGACGCTATGCCAGCCTTGTCCTTGCGGCCCTGACCTCATGGAGGCCTCGACCCACGACTAGTCAATGACCACCACGGAGACGTCCGTGCGACGGACGGCTGTGCCACGTCGATTGGCAGCTCACCAATATCGGCGAGGAGTGGTCGCTCTGCAACACCTCCGCCGCCACCGGCAGGGGAATAGGCAGAGCTCCCCGACCAGGGTTGACATTGGTTGAGGAGGCCCTTCGCACGTCGTATGAAAGAAGCGAGCGACTACTTTGCGAGCGGTAGGTGGCGGCGCACCCCCGTGCCCTTCCACCGCTGGAAGGACCACTTCGACAATGATGACGACGACAAATATCAGCTAGCCCGACCATGCATACGAGGTCACTGCCCACTAAATTAGTTTAGGTTTTTTAGGTTTTAGTTGAACGGAAGAAACATCATCAAGTTTATGTAAAATATATCAAACTTATGTTCATTTGCATGAATTTCATTATGTATGCATGGATTGTGTCCAATTATTTTATTGCGGGTGGACGTTTGCAGATGGTCAGCATTTGTATCACCGTACGCAGACATCATGGACAATAATACAACCCATTTTTTTAGTCGTAGTATGTCTATTTTGGGGCTACCTACAAGCATCTACGACACCAAATCCAGCCACTCGGAGGCGACCAGTGAGACATCATATCTTGTGCTATGAGATTAGTATTTCATATATAAGGTTCTATGTCAGATATATAAACCTTCATTTATAGCAGCGAAATACATCAAGCAGTGGAGACACCATCCAAGCTACTGCAAAGACCTCGTCCTGCCCCGTGATAGTGTTGACCTGCAATCCAAGAAAATGAGAGGAGCATCCGAGAGAGAGAGAGAGAGAGAGGGGGGGGAGGGTGAACCTGCAGCAGCGGCTTGGGTGGAGTTGCAGTGCCCGGAGGTGCAGATGCCTGCGAGGGTGCAGACCGTACCTGGAGGGTCGTGGAATCGTGGGCGAGCTTGTAGTCCTTGTAGAGGAAGTAGCCACCGCCCGCTGCCGCTACGAAGGAGGCCAGCCTCACCCGCAACACAAACCTCATCCTCCTCCTCCTCGCTGCTCCTCCACGCCAACGACGTCCCACATGAACTGTCAAGCGCCGCCGCACTCCGGCTAGCCACCCCCAGCGATGATGATGCGGACGGCCATCACGATAGCACACGCTCCTCACCATGACATCCAGGACCTCTCCGACGTGGCCAAATAGGGTGTTCTCTCGCGTGGTGCGGCGGCCGCCCGTGCTGCCTCTATGGAGGACTGTGGAGAGGAGAGGGGGATGGGAGGGGTGGCGGCTAGGGTGGAAGGGGAGGGGCGGCGGCAGCTCTCCCTCGCATGAAGAGGAGAGGGAGTCAATTGGGGAGAGGAGAGGAAGCCGATTGGGGAGAATCCCTGGCGTTGGGCATTTATACCTCGTAGTGAAATTTCGAAAATGCCCTCGGCGGGGTGCTGTATTAACAGGTGGTGACAGCAGATATTTACCATGAGAGTGAAATTGTTCACTGCTACAGGGCTCTGTTTCTGATCCTACGGTCTAGATCGTCCGGGGGCTTGATCCCACGACGTATATCGCATCAGGAAAATGATCTGATGGCCACCAGTCGCTGAGCTATGAGGAGACAGGGATTCTCCCTCGATTCTTATTTCTCAATGCATCCGACTACCTCATATTTCATCACCTAGATACATAACAAACCATGCAATAAAATTCTAAGTACTACGTAAATCACGCTTGTCTAAACTACGCTTCGTCGTCGAAGATGTCCACAATTTCCATGCGGGGCACCGGGTAGATGGGCGTGTAGGAGGGCTTAGGAGGGCTCTGGCTCCTCCTCTTCATCCATATACGTGAGCATCTTGTCGATGTTCGCGGCGTGCACCGCCTCCGCCTCCTGCAAATGATGGTGGTTGGCCTCCATCTCCGCCTCCGACCGGAGGGAATCGAGGATTGCCTGCTGCTCCGCCTACAGATCAGCGTCCCACACGTCCTCCTTATCCTCCTCCTGCTCCTCCTCCCTCCCCTGCTCCGTGTCCTCCTCCTCGTCCCCCAGTTCCTCCTCCAATCCACCGCGTCCAGAGGTAGCCCCATGGTGATCCGGACTTCATGCCTTGCCCGAATCTACTCAAGGAGCTGCAGTTGGCGCTCCGGCGTTAGATATGGATAGTTCCTTACCCCAACGACGTGGTGGCGGACAACGAGCAGTCAGCGAGTGGAAAGTGGCGGCGCCTGCGGACGGGAGGGAGGAAATATGGACGGGTTGGGTTTCGGTACCGGCGGTCGGCGGTCGGCTTAAATAGCACACGCCACCAGAGCGGCACCACGCGATGCCTTCGGTCTAACAGAAGACGAGTTTCGAAGTGTTTTCGTGTGGGACTAGGGTGTCAGCCTGACGTGACGGGCGTGGACGGGCTTTCTATATTCCCCCATATTTTAGCTGGTACGGGGTTGTCGGTCAGCCCGGTCTTTTTCAGGTCAGTTTGAGATGTTTTGGGTCCGGTTTTTTTGACCGGTCAATGATCGGAGGGGCGACGGCTGAGCTCTTCGAAAACCGGGAATCGGGAGAAATCACGGACACCTGCCAGTCTGCCACCACCGAGTGACTCGATCGAGCGCGCATCTGTCCCTCCCCTCCACAGCACCTCATCCAACCCTAGCCGCCACGGGCAGGAGACGGCGCAGAGCACCTCGTCCGCCGGCGGCCGCCCTCCCCACCGCCGCGAACCGTCAACCTCGCCCTTGAATCGACCACCGCAGCGCGCAGGCGGCGTCGATTCTCTTGTCTCCCCCGACCACCTCTTCAGTCGCCGCCGCTGCCGCCTCTAATCAGCGGGCGGAGATGAAGCCAGTGGTGGGTATCGTGGTGTCGAACAAGATGCAGAAGTCGGTGGTGGTGGCGGTCGACCGCCTCTTCCACAACAAGGTGTACAACCGCTACGTCAAGCGCACCTCTAAGTTCATGGCGCACGACGAGGCCGAAGGCTGCAACATCGGCGACAGGGTATGTCAGTAACCCCTAACCTTTCTAGCCAGTCTGCAACATCGGCCTTTGGATCCAACCTCTTAGAATTTATCCTAGATCTTAATGATGATAATTTTAATGTTTACTTATGCAAACTATGTTTACATGTTTCTCTCTGAGAAATTTGGAGGTCCATCCAAGGAATATAGCAGATTTATTACTAGCACAGTTACCAGCTTTTTACTCCAGTAGATAGATATCCATTTCTGACGATAAACAACGAGCGTTGATTTCATTTCATTAATAGAAAAGCCAGACGGCTGAGTTACAGTAAGGTCGCCATAATATTTACAAAGTGACAAAGACCTAGGCTAAGTGCTAATCAGGCGGTAACCACGTTGCCCTTTACTAGGCCGGCCTTGTTCCAGGCGGCTATTTCTTGCTGGATAACATCTAGAACAGCAGCAGCAGCAGGGCTGCTCTGGTGCCCGAAGATTCTAGCGTTCCTTTCCATCCATAGCTGCCACAAGGTGCATATTGTGAGGCAGTTAGTCATTATTCTGGTGGCTTTGTCTCACCACACAAAGCCACCAGTCTTCCAAGGTTGGCTCATCGGGTTCCGGCTCAGCGATATTCCAGTGAAAACGCTGTCCAATGAGAAACCAAGTCTCCACACTGAATGGACATTGGGCGAAGAGGTGCAGCGCCATTTCTGGGTGCAGATTGCAGAGCTCTGGCACACTCATTGGTACCAGGGGATGCCCATCAAGGAATTACTGCCAAACCTCTTCAAGCACAGCTCTGGCTTTAAGCTAACGCTGCAGCAGGCCGTTCTGAATAATAAATGGATTATGCATCAAGAGAAACCCATCTTTGCAAGTGCTGAGGGAATATCTGCAGCTTTGGAGCATAACACGAGACTTGTAGCTTGATCCTACATCGGCTGATGACATTAAATGGAAGTGGACCACCAATGGGCAGTATTCAGCAACCCCTGCATACAAGATGCTCTTTCAAGGACTGATTCGGCCTAACTACAGGGAGCTAATTTGGGCGTCCAGAACACCTCTGTAATGCCAATTCCATGTTTGGCGCGCCATCTAGGGGAGATGCAACACCTCAGACATCAATACATGGTCTTTGACATGTCACATAATGGCACTTCTGCTTTATATTGCTTTACTCAACCTATAATATTATCAGCTGAAACAGAGCAGTTTATTTCTTGGCATATTCTCTTCTGTAAACTTTAAATAAGATAGATCTGCCGGACTTTCTTATGCATGTAAGAACAAGTTTCATTAAGCTAGCTAGGTTATTGGAGAAACCCAATTATTGCTCGCGATCTTTAGAGTAAACACTAAACAATATTGCCTCTTGAACACTTGAGTGATGATGGTTGTCATTACAGTAATGGAGTTTTTTTCTCCTTCCATCCTTCATAATATTCTAAGATACCATGGTTCCATTTGAAAAGAATGCTTGGACCTGGTGTTGTGTGAATATCACGTCAGTTAAGGCGGTGACTCTGCAATTTGCTCATGATATGTTTTCTGCTGAAGAGAGGACTTTACGAGCGGTTTGGTATAAAGAAGCTTGTGTGATCGTGAATTCAAAAAGTTATACAGTTGCTCTGTCGAATAGGTTAACGAGTTCGTGTCGTTTTGTCCTGTGGTGTATTCTTTTTATCTGCCTACAGGAGGCTAGTGTTCTTTTTTGCTCTATGATTCATTCACGCAAGGTGACATAAACCTGAACAGTTTTCTTCTTATAATGGCTGCATCAATATCTCTCCAGGTTAGGCTGGATCCTTCTAGGCCATTGAGCAAAAACAAGCATTGGATTGTTGCCGAGGTTCTTCGAAGAGCTAAGATGTATGTTCCGCCGCCACCTGCACCAAAAGCTTCTGGTGCTACAACTCAACAAAGTAGCAGCAAGTCATCTGTTTAAAGATCCTCAGACGCAAACACACACATGTCTTTCAGAATGTCTCTTCTTTACTGACTGACGGCATCTCCAGAGAACCATCTCATCGAATAAACAACGGCTGCTACAAAATGTTATTTTTTTGTGGTGCTCATCATGTTCAGCTTATCAGTTTATTTCTTTGCGGTCTGAAACTTGGTGACCGAGAATTTATGTTGGACCCTATACTTTGAGCTTGCCCCAGCAAAATTCATAGGTTCAACTTAAGCATTTCTTCATGATAGTTCTCCATACATGGTGGTGGCGTCCATGGCAGAGCTGAGACCCTGGCATGGGAGAGAGCTGCCAACCATTGGATGTCGCCGGTAGCTAGTGTGCTCATTGTGGCTTGCTGTTGCTGTCCACTGGTGACATTGAATTCCTGGCAGCAGAATTTCAAGTTTGCTCACGTTTGTTGATTGTACCCGCCCTTGAATATATGCTGTTAATGTGGACCACTCTTGCAAATCGTTTGTTCTTCAAATGGTTTTTTTTTCTTGTGGGCCAGTAGGCTATTTATTTAAGCATATTAGCAGTATGATTTTCCAGCTGAAACAATTAGATGCTTCAATTAGTGGATCATCTTGTAAGGCTAGTGGATTTCTCTGCCTTTTCACTATTTTGGACCGAAATGTCACCAAGGTTTCGTGATGTAGTTGGTTACACGTCGGTCTAACGCACTGAAGGTCTCCGGTTGGAACCTGGGCGGAGCCAAATTATGTTTCCACATCTCCCTTTTTGTCACATTTCTCATTGTGGAAAAAAAAGAATGGAAAATTAATTATTATTGGCCTCCAAATTAGCTCTCTAGTTTGGTAGGCTTATTGTCCGTGACAAGTTTTTCACATTATTTATGTATAGGAGTATCATTACTATGGTAAAATACATCCCTGGCAGGGAGCACTAGTTGCAAGGAATGTGAGGAAGATGCTAAGGACGCCGCCGTCGCCAGGGAGCAAGAGAAGGAGGAGGTGCTGCGGTGGCACGGTGAGAATGAGGCCAACTCCACCGCACGACGGATTGGCCGGATTTTGTCCCTTTGGGGCGCCGATGGGTACGCTCGTGTCCGGCTGTGTCCATTGGGTCGTGCGTGCGCCCACCGCGCGGCCGCACCCCAAATCACGTCCGTGTCAGAAAAACAATAAAAAAAAGAAAACATAAAAAAATGACTAAAAAAAAAAATAAACGCAGTTTAATAAAAGATAAAACTTAGTTAGGGGGTCCATGGCCACAAAATTGCCCAGTTTCGTCACATTAATAATTATAAACATAAAAAGAAAAAAAACGGTCGCCGCCGGCGCGCTCCTGCCCGTGCCCGTCGTTGCCGTCGTCGTGGCGCTCTTCACTGGCCGCCGGTGTCGTCGTCGTTGCTGACGAGGTCGACGTAGGCCGGCGGTGCGTGCGGTGCCTGGTAGACGGGGGCGGGCTGGACGGCGGGAGGTGCCTGCAACACCTCCTCCCGTGGCGACCCCTCCCGCTCCGGTGACTGCGGCGGAGTGGCGCACCAGTCCACGCCCTAGCCGGCGGCCATCTCCGGAGCAGTGCAGAACCAGGCCCACCCCGTGCCCACCAGCTGCTGGAAGGCGGCCGCCGGCTCCTTCATGGCGTCCTCCCTCCTCTCCTCCGTCAAGGCCGCCATCTGCAGCTCCGGGAAGGCCACGTCGCCGACGGCAGACAGTGCCATGGCCTCCTCCAAGCCGTCCCATTGCCGCTCGTCCAGGTGGGGCCGTCCGGCAAACGGCGACCCTTCCATGTGTGGATGACAGGTAGGGCCGCCCGCCCGTGCGCATTGATGTGGGCGGGAGGAAGGTAGGTGGCCGCCTGCCACGCGGCCCCGACGCGGACGAGGGCGCGTCCGTTTGGTGTCCGCCGCGACCCAAACCCGGCGCAAGTTTGCGCTCGAAATGGATCGGCCCGGACACAAAACGAAACGGACAGGATGGATCCGGGCCGTCGCGCGCTGGGCCGTCTTCTTTGTCCCTTTTACTCCAAACGGACCGGGGCGGACAGGATAGGGTCGCGCGGTGGAGTTGGCCTGAATGACCGCAGCAACGTCCCGGTCGCCGTCTTGTTCCCCTCGCTGTCCCGGTGGCCTTCCCGGTCTCCGAATTGTGCTCACTCTTGCCTGCTTCCTTCCCTTCCCAGTGCAACTTAGTTTCAGTATTGGTTCTGTAGTAGACTGCGTATATGTGTAGGAGTTTTTGTCAATCTCGTAGACTGCATACATGGAAAAAAATTGGCTGCTGGTAAAGACCACTCCATTCTTGCAGCTTGGTGGTGTACCGCATTTTTCCAGGAGAATAAGCGTGAATTCGCTGAATTTTGGATCAGCCTCGTATACCCAATGGACCAGTGAAGCCACAAATTTTCTGATGAAATGTGCCGACTCATGGCCTCACATGTTGATCTTGGGGCCACAGGGCCAGATCCAAGGCCAGGACCATTCCCATCTTGATCAAGAACATCAAGATGGGTGGATTGCCACAATTTGGACAAACTATTTCAGAACAATTTTGTCTTGCACCACAAAATTGTTCTACCATTCTAGGGATGATATGATATCTACTCCAGCTGCAAATGTGCCCGTATGAACAATAAAATAAAAAAGTAGTGAAAAACAAAAAACAATCATTTAGGAGCATTTCACCTATGTGTGAAATTTCATAAAGAAAAAACTTTCATAATGCTCTAGGCAAAAAGACGATGCTTCAAAAAGGCTGTTTTTGGAAAGGGAGCCTTGGCGCAGTAGTAAAGCTATTGCCTTGTGACCCACGGGTTCAAGTCCTGAAAACAACCTCTTGTAAAAATGTAAGGAAAAGTTGCGTGCATTAGACCCAAAATGGTCGGACCCTTCCCCAAACCCTGCGCAAGTAGGAGCTTCATGCACCGGGCTGTCCTTTTCTTTTTTGAAAGCATTTCTGGAGCATTGGTTTTGTTCTTTTCATCCAGGCCAGCACAAATGCCATCAACTTTGCGTGTAAGTAGACCTATTTGTCTTTTTGGTGATTTTTCGGATTTTGCTCTTCCTGACAGGAGCATACGAGCTCAGGTGTACACTGACACTTCTGTTTCTGCGGGGATTGCTAGTGGATAGAATGGAACTCAAGTTTATGAAAAAGGCATTTCAAAACTACTCCCTCCCTTACAGAACACTTGAAGTTCTAGGTTTGTTTTAAGTCAAACTTATTTTAGTTTCGACCAAATCTAAAGAAAAACGTACCAACATCTACAAAGCCAAATTAGTTTCATTAGATTTTTAGCGTCTCATTTTGCATTTGGCACCTGGGACTAGAACTAAGTTATCCTAAGATAAGTTTGTCACCTTCATGACCTGACACAAGCAAGGCACAGGGGTGGGCACGCAAAGCAAATTACAGGAACCGCAAGCCACTGTTCGGTTCATCACTGACAGTTACACAAACATACATAGGTCTTGTTCCCGATCAACACGGGAAGGAATGCCAACTATGTTTCGGTTCACGGCAACAAACCTCAGATCAGGTTCTCAACAAAGATGCAAACCATACATACCATAGCTAGGATGGGTACATAGATAGATAACTGAACCATACAAAACGGACAGACGACAGGAAGGTCTTTTGCTCAAGCAGCAGATGGGTAGATGGCGGTCACAGGAAGGTCCAGTTGACGAACATGAAGGCGAGGCAGTGTGGGGCGCCCGCCACGTCGTCGCCCACCACCTTCCACGCCACCGCCTGCTCGTACGACACCTGCCGCCCCATGCTCGACTTGCACACGCCGCCAGGGAGGTACGCGAAACCCTGTTGTATCAAATGGAACATCCCGTTCAGTCAGTCCTGTAACCAGCGGAGTGCTGCTCTACTCACTACTGAAAGAGATGATACATAGTAGGAGGTGCATTGCTGCTGGTCAGTTGGTTAGTTGAAGTTACCTGCTGCATGACCTTGGAGAACTCGGCGCACAGCGCCTTGCGCCCCTCATCGTCCAGGATCGCCTCCAGCGAGATGTCCTGCAGGTTCACCAGCGTCGTCTCCAGCATATCCAGGGCCGCGTTGTTACCAAACGTGAACATCGGAGCAGGCTAACCAAGGTTAACACATTGTCAAGGTTAGGTGGTGGTTTCAGTACAGGAAATCTTTTCATTCCTTTTGAAGTAGGCAGCACAGGCAAAACAACTGAGTACAAAAATCACCTTCAGAGAGCAGCAGAGTATAGCGTCGCTGTGGTTCCACAGGAGCTTCAGGGGAGAGTCGGCTTCTTCAGTGTCCGACCAGCGGATCTCTTCCCCCGTGTGAGCCCTGCAGGTTTCCACAACTTAAGAAACAGTGGCCAAACAGAAGCATACATGATTTCAGGATAAGGCCGCGTAGAGGGTTTTATTTTACCTGTAGCTCCTTCCTATCCAGCTAGCAAGTGTAAGCGCCTCGGGAGAGCCTGGAGGGTGCTTCAGTTGGATCTGCGAGCCGCCGAGGCGAGAAGGAGCTATCGCCATGGCCACCCTCTGAACCGATGCCATTACAGCCCTCACATACTGCCTTGCCATTGCTGCCACGCTTTCGCGGAGGTGGTTCTCGAATGAGAACTGGAAGGCAATGGTCAGGACCGATCGCGTGCTGCACCCACCTGGGGAGTCACCTGAACCACGCAAAGCTCCACCTGATCCAACCTCAAGGGCGGACGCGAGATCGAGTGTGCGTGTGGCAGATGGCACATCCTGCAGTCCAGTTTACAATCAACTAGTTAGCACTTAATAGTGTCACAACTAAAACAAGATGAGGCTTAGGAATATAATAGCAGCATTGATCAAATGTTACTAACCGTCTTTGTGTCCAGTGGTATAACACGGAAGCCTGAGGGTAGCAGAGGCGCATCATCAGCAAAAGATTCATCTATAGGTGCAAAGACAAGCTGCGCGCAAGCGCCTGAAGCATTCTCATCAACACCGCTGCAAAGCTGCAGTTTCAAAATAATATCATCACACACTCAGGACACAGCAACCATATAACAACCTGAAGAAACAGTCAGAGAAATACCATACCTGCAGAAGGTACATATCTCGTGCAAGAAGCACCTCGTCGTGGCTAAAACCATGTCCTTCCAGCCTAAGGACCTCAAGGAACTGCAAATAAAAGGAATCTAGCTTGATACACTGATACTGGCAATTCACTATGATGAGAGAACTGAGAAAGTGCTGAATTAACTCGTTACCTCTTCATGCTCCAAGGTGTGTGCGAGTGGCAGTATAACCTGATTTCCCATGAACCCACCAGCTCTTAAACCTGGAACCGCATATGGGCTGGCCCTCAAAGAGGCAGCAGAATAAGCATCAACGCCAGGATCAGCCCATTCCGAGCGATGCTCCCTCAGAAATCGCACAAGTAAAGCAGGAGGGACATCCTACATTATCCAGAAGTACACTTGGTTAAATATGACAGGAGGGCTAATTCTGGTGATGCGGAACAACTGAACAAGCATGAAGATTGTCTATGTAAAAAGAGGGTCTATAAACTGAATGGAGTATCAGTAAATACCTGCACTAGCATTGATGCCTTTGCACACAAAATGCCACCTCCGATAGCAGAAAAGAGCGGGGAGGGGCTGACATGGGATCCGACAAGCTTGTTTGGCGATGAGTTTACTGTGATGGTAATATCCTCAGCACCATCACTCGTCAGCAAAGACCAACCATCATCTGGAAATCCACTCACAGCATCGTTGAAGCCTCTGCAAAGTCAGTGTATGAGTTTAGAGACATTGTAGACAAATGCAGATGGCTTGAAGACCACATGGCCATTCTAATGTTACTGACCTGCTGAGCCTTTGACTGAAGGTTCTGAGAACTGCAGGCTGGCGCCCGGCACCATAGGGGATTTCACCACTTGATTCATGCGCAATTTGCCTGATGTGTCGCAGTGCCTGCACATAAAGAGCCATTAGCATGACGAGAAAACCTTTGCCTGATATGTCCCTGGTGCATCTGTAAAATAACAAATTCAGCTTTACTACAGAAGGCCAACTAATGGCATACATACCGCAATAGTCATCTTCTGTGCAACGATCTTTGGAGATTCATAGAGCGGTCTAAGGACTTCAGGCACACTCCAAGCCTATAAATACATAGAATTTATAAGATGCATTTCTTGGAATAGTATTCAAGTGATATGAAAGCCATTTTTGTTACTTACATCCAAATCAACATGATCCACAATGTGGATCATGGAGCCACCTCCCTCGCATGGTCGAATCAGATAACCACTAGGGAGCACCTCGGCTCTGATAAAACCAGGAGTGTTAGGCCCAGATGGACCACCCGTGGACTGAGTCAATGACCTTTCACAGATCTGCAGAACAACAGCATCACATTATAAGCAACACTGTGGGGTACTTACTGCAACTTTGAAGAAACAGCAGTAAAAGCACCATTACATACAGAATCATTACACTACAGTTGGAAGTCACAGTAATAATGTTCATCCAAACAGATTGAGCCCAATCAGAACATGACAAAGACCAACAACAATCAACAGCAACAACAAGAGGCTTGTATACTTATAGGTAAGATCATAACAAGCAATTAAAGATCAGTTTAATACCACAAGGCTGCCATCATCAAGTCCACAGGTGTAGCGGAGTGTCCAGAAGTCGCGGGGTGCCGCCAATGTCGTCGGTGCATAAGTCTAAGAAATTGAAATGGCAATGATCATCAACACGAACAGATCCACTAGTACAGCAACAAGCACACATAACTGCAACTCATTTCTGAGCAGATACACACCTGCATGTAGATTAGCTCGATAGTTCCACCATTACCCGTAGGGAAAACATGGAGGATATCAACGCAACGACAGTCGCGATACCAAGATGGACGATCCTTGAGGATCTCGGCAACCTAAAACGAAGCTTGTTAGGAGCTGCCTTATGACTGCAGTAAGGTAAACATGGAGCAATGGCAATGAGCAACATCATACCTTTGTGGGCTCAAGGCTCACAAGACCGCAAGCTCGGGCTGCTACGCCAATACAATTGTGCGAAACAGCGATGATTCCAATGGAATCCGGACCAGGCTGTAACCAAGTTCCAGTTCAGAGCGGTTAGAACAAACTTGGTAGAAAAACAGCACTATGTGCACTACCATCATATGTATACAATGAATGCATTACCTTCATTCCCATCATTTGCACCCATTCGACAGCAGTTCCGGTCGCCTTGGACAGGAACGCTGTCAAGGTCTCCTCACCGATTGCGAGAAGACTGCACAAGACAAACGGCATCTCAGCAAACTTGCATCGACCAAGCCCGATTTACCTAAGAAATGAGACTGGGCATTGCACTCACCCAGCTGGGTTGTTCGCATCCCTCTGCGGACGCGGGGCTGCTAGGGCTTGCTGCTGACCACTCGTCACCACAGACTCGCAGCTCGTGTCCGTGGTGGCCGCAGAAGCCTGCAGGATTGCAAGAAAATGTTAACATGGGTAGGCGAAATGAGAAAGGCAGTAGCCATTGAATCCTCTGAATCAGCAACACAGCATGAAACTATATCAAGCACACATAGCATCTAGAAGGGCAGTGTGAGCTCACCTTGTGGATCTTAGTCTTGAGACTCTTGACCGACGCGTTCTCGTAGACGAGACGCGACACCTGCTTCTGCAGCCGGTCATTCTCCTCCATCAGCAGCTTGTTCATCGCCGTGAGCTTCCGGTTCACCGTCTGCATGCGGGAGGACTCCTTGCGCTGCTTCTCCCGGCACCTATCACAAGAAAAGCCACACACTTCAGCTCAGTGGCACGCGCACCTGGACAAAACTAGTGCTGAAAGGATAGCGGTGGCCTCTAACACAATGATATTCTTGTTATTAGGCAAAGGCAAGATCCTGCGATGTGCCCCCCTTATGTCATAAAGCGTGCCTCATCAAATCAAACAGGAACAAGGCACAAAAAGTCCTTTGCAAAAGAGACAAATGGTTAATACTACTATGCAAATGGAACAGATATGTGTGAATCATTGCCTAATTGACAGTGATGTGTGTGTGTGTGCCTGCATCTGTGAAAGTCCACACTGGATTTCAACATCTTTGTAATGGGTAGAAGATTCTTGGGTCATGTTTCCCCTTCATGGGTACAGTGTGATACTAGCAAACTATACTGCCAAGAAGTGATGTTCTTCTTCATGTTCTAACACAGATTTAGCAAGCAGAGAAAAAATAATGTTGTGCTACATGTACACATGCACTGAAGATTCAAAAGGAAAGGAAATAAAATAACATAATAAGAAGAAATGAAGTTAAATAAAATAGCACAGTAAACAAGAACAACAGCACACGAGACGGTGGCGAACTGGAAAGGATGCACAGGAAACAAGAAATGCCCGAGGGAATATTTGTTGGAGGAAACCCATTGCAGACCCAAAACAGCAGCCCAGATTTGGGGGTGACAGTGAGCCCAAATCTTCCCATATAAATCCAATGGAAGACATGTGAGGTTGTTTGACCACGAAATCCACAAATGGCAAAGAACAGTGGAGGTGCAGAGCCCAAATCAGTGTGGAGAGCTTGTCAAAATCTTGAGAAGATGCTCGAATACAAATAGAGCTTAAACAAAGACCAGATTCGAGCAAGCAGGCAGAGGCCGTCCTTTATTTAGGCGTTTACACTTAACTAGCACACAAAAATTAACCCCAAAAACGGAGGCACATTTGAACTTTCGCAAGAACGGAGTAAAGAAGGCACCAAATAAACTCCACCGAAAGAATCTACCACACCCAAAATTTCCCCAAGCTTGCCCCTTTCCGCGAGAAAACCACATTACTGAAATCCAAGCCCCCTAAAAAATGCACCTCTTCCAGAACGCAAAGGAAGCTGACTTGCCGCATTCCCGGCAGCGGCAGAGCAAAACCTAGAGCGGCCCAGATCGGAGGGAAAGAGGGAGAGGGAGGGAGCGGGTGCTGACCTTCGGTTCTGGAACCAGACCTTGATCTGCTTGGGCTCGATGTTGCAGAGGATGGGGCAGTCCCTGATGATCTGCTGGCGGCGGAGGGAGCTGGGCTTGGGGCACTCGTTGTAGACGCGCTCCAGCGCCTCCACCTGCTCCGGCGTGTAGCGGACGTACTTGCCCGTGTCCACCTGCGGCGCCGCCGCCCCCGGGGAGAGCCTCGCCATCTTCTTCCCGGCGTCGGTGCCGGTCGCCGCTGCTGCCGCTGTTACCCGAAGAGGATGAGGAGGAGGAGGAGGGTGGGAAGGAGGCCAAGGACGGTGGCGCGTCATGGCCTGCGAGAGGGAGAGGAGGGAGCGTGGCGTGCTGCGCTGCGGGGGGTCGCCATGCCGTTCGCTTTCCGGTTTCTTGGGGGGTGGTTGGCGTTGGAAGGGGTGAGCACGCCCTGCC
>NC_041389.1:56752485-56775315 GCF_002162155.2 Triticum dicoccoides | reverse complement strand
TCTCTCTACTCTCTCTCTCTCTTCACTTTTGTGTCGAGTAGTAGTATTTCAGATGAGAGTGAAACATTTCCTTTCCTGAGATGATATTTTTTTTACTATTGTATCCTTTCTAGGATGCTTCTTATCTTAGATCAATTTCTGCAAGAACACTTCACTGCATGTTTACAAACTGTACCGTGTAGTAATTTCTAGCTCAAGCATCACTGCATGTTTACAAATTACTACTAGTATTAATCAAAGGGGCTATAGCTAATTTTGCTTGCTGATGTTGGAACTAATCGTGTCCCTTGTGTTGCAACGGGTGTGCACATACAGACATACTGGCAATCGTGTCTAAAAATTGAAAAATAATTGAGGTTCAAAGCAGAGAGCTCCAAAACGGACTGGGCCTGGGCATGGTTACAGTGGATGAGACGAGACGTGAGGGGACAGCTTTAAGCATCGCAAAGCTCCAGTGTCACAGAAGTAGTAGGATTCTTTAGGAATCGCAGAGAGAACCCAGAAGAAAGAAAGATTCTTCAGGCGTGGAGAGGGCGTAGCAGTAAAAAACATTGCCAGCGCTTTCTAGAAACCAGTGTGGATATTTTTAATTTTTAAATTCAAGCTTCTATTCTTTCAAGATTGAAACAAGCTTTTTTTTTCATAGTCTTTTATCCCCTGTGTCATAAACAATTTTCTGGCAGAACTCTGTGAGCTGTTGTTTCTCGAGAAAAGAACAAAATGGTGCTCCAAAAGCACCGGTGGAAAAATGAGCTACATGAAATAAATTGCAAAATGAAAAAAATGTGCAAAGATGAATAGTTTTTGCTGCAAGACATTGGCATGGAAAGAATGAAGGAAAAGAGGAGAAAAAGAGATGGGATGAGATGAGATGAAATGATGCAGACTGGCGGGCCTGCAGCAAAGAAAAGGCTTTTTATGCTCTGTTATCAATACTGTTGCTCCTGCAAATCTAAACAGTCAAAGCCACTGCGCCATCGCCGCAGACACCCCGGGATCTTCTGTGAGCATGCCACCCGGGTTCTCACCCCCTTACATACTAGACATGATGTAACTTGTTGCATACTAAACGGGTTCTGTGAGCATCGCCGCAGAAGATCCCGGGAGTAGGTCCGGCCCTGGGTGGCGCTAGGCCCGTGCGCTGGACTAGGACGAGAGGCGCGAGACGAGGCCCATCCGGGTTGACCGGTCTACAGCCGTACGATCGGGTAACAGCCCCTAGGTCTGGACGGCTGCGATTCGGCCTCGTGGCTAACTCCACAGTTTCGGAGGCCTCCCGTATCTTTGTTTCCAGCACCACTATTTTCTTACCGAAAGCGTGCTCTCTCTTTTTTACTCCCTCCGTCCCGAAATACTCGTCGGGCAAATGGATGTATCTAGGGGCGTGTTTAGTTGCCGTTTGCTACAGTGTCTGCATCGCATACACTTCTTCACCCAACCTGGCTATGCAAATGTAGCCTCAAATGCACCATATGCATGTTGTTTGGTTGCCTGCATGCCCTCTTACCTGCATGGGCTGAACCACACTGCCTGGTGTTTGGTTGCCTGCATGTTAGTGGACAAACCCAATACATGATGTTTGGTTATATGCAACGCCTGGTGTGTGGTAACCTCTTTGGCTAGTTGGTGAGGTTACCAGCACACTTCGGCACACCATGTAGCACACATCGTAAGCAAAGCAGAGTATAAACAGAGGATCAACTACTTAAGAGCATATTTTAGATAAGCAGTACGGCAGTTCATAACAGTTCTACGCATAAACCATAGCAGACTCGATAGTACTTAGGGAGGCCCCGACCCTACTCCTTGGCAGCGAAGGCTTCGTCGTGCTTCCCGCACTTGTTGACGACCTCAATGCCATCGTCGTCGAAGATGATAACCTTGAGGGTGTCGGGAGTGAGGGGCTTGAACGTCACCATGTAGCCGATCTTGATCTGATGAACGGCTGCGTAGGTGGTCCAACCCTGATCCAGGGTCACCCTGCCATTCATCAGCTTGACCGTCACCTTCCAGGAGCAGCCGGTGTTTGTTCCTGAGCTTGAACTCCGTTGGAACCGCGACGAAGTGCTTGATGAAGTCCAGGGGCATGGGGATGCACTCAAGCTTCGGTGCAAGGATGACCTTGCAGAAGTGAGTTGG
The DNA here is from genome assembly GCF_002162155.2 of Triticum dicoccoides. Lineage (NCBI taxonomy): Eukaryota > Viridiplantae > Streptophyta > Magnoliopsida > Poales > Poaceae > Triticum > Triticum dicoccoides. The sequence continues at coordinate 56,773,176 of NC_041389.1, read as the reverse complement.
GCCATCCTCCTTGATGGTAGTGGCCGTAGTTGCGGCGCTTGTTGCTGGGGGGAAGGGCTCCTCCATGCCCTCGTCGTCGCCACCCTCAGGCGTCTTCGGGTCTTCCTCGGCGGTGGACGGCAGCTCAACCTTGTCAGGCATTGGGTGAAGGGGCTGCTTGCCCTTGCTGTCAACAGCCGGGAGCACCTCCGTGCCCATCGCATTGCTATCCTTGATCTTTACACAAGTCATGGAGTCAGGCATTGCACAGAGTTCATGGCTAATTCAAGAGCTTGCAGTTAAAAAGGCATGACTGTCACTCTTCTCCTCCTCTCCACCCCCCTATATTTACTCACCCTGCCCACCACTATTTACTCACCCCCTCTCTTCTCTCACTGTCAACCTTCCTCCTCCCCATCGCCATGAGCTCTAGCTCCAGCTCCAACGGCAACCCCTTCCCTTGGGGTATTGGCTGGAGGGCCTTCTTCCTCGGGTGGACGGCTGGTGACTGGACCAAGTTCGAGAACACCATGGAGGTGTGCTCGAACTTCGGCTCCATGCCGGCAATGTAGAACGAATCCAATGCCGTGCTCATGAAGGCCACTCAAGATGAGCTGAAGACGCTAATTCCTGACCCAGCGAAGGGCGCGATGGCGGTTGACATCCTTCGTCGGGCCATGAATCAGGCCGTCTTCGACGACCCTAAAACAGAGGAAGAAGTGGCACAAGTACAAGACCTACTTTGCTCCTAATGACCTCCATGCCGCGGTATACTAGGAGACGGGTATCGTGCCGCCGCTGGTCATCGGCAGGGAGCCTAAGGAGGAGGAAGAAGAGGTGGTGCACATGCCAGGTAGGGCGCCGGAGCCAGTCCGTCCTACCTGGTAGATCGACCTCGACTCCGCCGAGGACGACGAGGACGATCCGCCGGCCCGCACGGTGATGAAGAAGATGATGAAGGCCAGCGTCTCGACCAGCCGCTCCGCACGCTGGTGACGGCCGCCGCGGTCAGCCGATGTCCGTTCTGTACCCCTTTCCCCCTATTCCCCTATCCCCCAATCGCTAAATCGACCGATCTTGCATGTATGAACTGCTATGAACTGCTAAGAACTAGTATGATTTACCCCTATGCTTAGCTACCTCTATTCCCCATTCCCGTCTGCCGTGGATCGAATCTATCGCCGTGGATCGAGTCGAGCGTTCATGTGGAAGAGAGAGAAGTGCTTACCGCCATTGGGGTGTCCGGTGATCTTCTTCCTCTGCTCCGATCCGCCGCCACCGGTGATGGAGTCCGGTGGTCTTCTTCCTATGCTCCGACCCGTCGCCGCCGGTGAGAGTTGGGGGAGTGGGGAAGAGTGGGGGAGAGGGAGCGGTGAGGGGCGGTGAGGCTAATAACTGTCGATGCTTCGGGAAGCAACGCGGCTTCTCGAGCGTGCCCGCGCACGTGCAGCCGTGCCCGCCCACGTGCACCACTCGGGCCTGGGCCTGGAGAAACTGCCGATTCGTGTGTTCCCAGTGAGCCAGGCCCTGAGGTGCTTTAAGAAGCGTGCGATGCATGCCCAATAGTGTATGCGGGCTACCAAACAGGCCGAATCCTTCTCGCGCGGGCCTGGTTGGACCTCACACAGGCAACCAAACACACCCTAGATGTATTTTAGTTATAGATACATCTATTCTTATCCATTTCTCCGACAAGTATTTTGGGACGGAGGGAGTATTTTTTTTGCGGATTATCAAAAATGTACTTTACCACTGGAGGAACATTCATAGTATTGTAAACCATGGCAATCCCCTTCCATGTATGTACATTCGGCTTCAGATGATTTCTCTATTTCCATCTTAACTTTCCGAGCTTCAATTATGCCGTTCCATGTACCTAGACCATTGAGTTCAAATTAGAACTCCGCCTTCGCCTCCGCCGTGGCAAAGTCACCCGCCTCCTCCATGGTCTGGTCCTCGTCGTCGATGCCTGTCTCTTCCTCCTTCGGCAGCTCCTCCTTCGAAGCATCCACTTTCGGCACCTCTTCCCTTCCTCCTCCTCCATCGCCGCAAGCTCAGCAAGGGTGTGTACCTCCTCCACGGTGTGTGTCTCGGCTTGGATCTCCGCCCGATATTCGGGCATGAGCATCTTGTAATAATTGATATACTCTCAGAACATGGTAGACAACGCGCGAGCTCGGATAGGAAGTGGAAAGGATAGAGGAGGGAGCAGTGGCGACGACAGACGGGAGGAAGAAGAGGGGAATGAGGACGGGGTTAGGTTTGCCTCGTTGTCTGGCTTAAATAGTCGGATTTAGCCCCTCGTGCGGCGCGGCGGACCGGCGGCGTGAATGTGTCTGCACCAAACAAGAGGAGGCGTCCGGCGGACGTGTGGCTTCTCACGTGGGTCCCTCCCATCAGTCCTGGACGCGTTAGGGCATCATGGACCTTCCCGTTTCCGCCCTAGATACGGGTTGGTTTTGAGGGTCCTAGACACCCTGAACGTATAGGTCCGGTCTGAGGGGGGCAGTTGGGTAGCAATTTCATGACCGGTCATTGACCAGGACGTTCACCCGAACATGTTGGGAGACTTAAGAGGTCCGACTATATATGCTCTTATAGATATGGCTTAATCTCGTATCTTTGGAGAGAGATCCAAATATAAAATTGAAAGTGCATTTTATATACCCCTGTCGGGTTTGGTTGATTAATGACAAAGGAATTGAGATGACAAACAATCTATCAACTTTATTTTAGGATATTAGTGCTCACATGTGAGAGGAAAAACAAGGTTTTTATTTCATGCATTGGTTCCTTAGTACTACTCATTTTTTTAAACTCTATTTGTCCTCACTTTTTTCCTCATGCCTTCATTCAAGCCTCACAAATCATAAATGCCCAAACTGAGTGTTTCTACCTAGTCAAGCCCATTGACTGTTACTTGGCTGAGTTTCTCACGAGTGGGACCACGTAAAAGGCTGATTGATGGGCCCACTTATGGTAGGTGGTTCCAGGCTCGCTCATGACATGTGGGGTTGGGGCAGTTATGACGGGTGGGGCTGGGGCCACTTATGACAAGCGGGGCCGCTCTAGGGCTGGGTTCACTCTCTCACTTCACATCTCTCGACCCCGAGCATACCCCTAGACAGTCGGTGTCATGTTGCTGCCTCAAATCCTTCTACCAGCTGCGACCGAGGGACGGTGGCGTTCCACCTCTTCTTGCCGCACCTCCGCTTCCTCTACCTTCAACCTTTTTCACATCCATCCTTGTCACCCAATCCAACCTCCACCCAATGTTCCACCATGGTCCGTACTCTCCTCGAAATCTACCCGGGCCCTCCCTATCATAGGCTTAGTCATCCCCCTGATGACTTGGACTGCATCCACTGTTGTAGATCAAAAACCCTGCTAACCCCTGCATTATTCACTCACTATGCCTGTCCCCTAATCCCCGAAACCAAGAACTTCGAATGTCTCGTGTCATAAATGTCTGGCCATACTGAGTGTCGTGGTTTTGTCATGGCAGATATCCTCGAGAAAGGACTAAGTCTGGAGGCCATCACAACTAGGAGGTCGCTTGAGAGGGGTTGATCGGGAAACAAAGGACACAGTTTACCCAGGTCCGGCCCCTCACAGTGGAGGTAAAGACCTACTTCCTACTTGATTGATATTACTTGAGATCTCAATTACAAGGATGCAGATTCGCTAACCTAGCTCTCGGTGATTTCAACTTAGTCTTTTCCACCCCGGGGGCTCCCCTTTATATATAGGTTGAGGCCCCGAGGTTACAACAGAGTCCGGGTATACTAGGACCCGTATCATATTCTACTTATCCCTCAAGTAAAGAGTCTTCTTCGTTGGGCCTCGTCAAGCCGGCCCATCGAAAAATATGACAAGCCTTCCTTCATCTTAGTCTTATGGGCCTCCATCACACAGTGGCCAGCCAGGTTGAAGTGACCCATGAGCCGGCGTGCTCTGGGCCGGGTCATTTCTTCTGCCGGGTTATGGTGTCAGGGAAATTTCCCCAACATTAGCCCCCAATTTGGCTTGGATTTATCCATGCTAAATTGCATCTAGAAAAAAAATAAGAAAAATGAACCATCAAAGATGAACCCGGGTTTTATGTTGTTAAGCCAGGGAAACTGCTCTTGTCATCTCCATTTCTTGTCTCTATATACTCTGGCCGGGTCAATCATCCTTGGCCGCCTTGTAAGGATTTCCCACACTTGGTATTTTCAGCATGCTCCACATCATGATGTCATGTGACCATTTTCCGTATTCAACAGATGATGTCATAACGAATCTTTGAGTGGATATGTACCGTCTTGTCAAGCACAAAAACCGAGGAGCCCTTTGTGCCAACATTCAATGCGCACCTCGGGGCTTCGCGCCTGCTGTTTCGGGTTCTCACCCCCTTATAAAAATGTGATAGGCCTTCCCATTCCTCTTGTACTCCTTCATCTCGCCCCCATCTTCCTCCTCTTGCTGCATATGCTCTGCGCCGCTTGAAGCTCGCTGCCCCATTCGACCGTTGTTTACACCAGCAAGGGGAAAGCACCGGAGCTTTTGTCGGAGGAGCCATAGTCAGTGTTCTGGAATCAGGGGTGCCCAAATCTGCCTGCGTGCAGCCCATGGCATGGCACCCTCATCGGCCTGGTACGGCCCAGCTGCAGGACCGCCCAAGACAAGACCCTCGCGAGGGCCCCGGCCTCGCGAGGGGAACGACATCAAGACCTCCCGAGGGGCAGCTCTCCGAGCCTGCCTCCCGAGGAGCGGAGATTTATATGCAGGTACCTAGCCTCACGAGGCTCTCGATGAAGTAAGCCATGACGATCAAGGCCAGGCGTAGAGGAGGACAGTTTCCTCTTTGGTGCTAAGGAGGTAAGGACGAACGTGGGCTCCCAAGGAATCCCGCAAAGGTTTCCATTCTGGTGCAACGAGACCAAGACCACGAGCTCGGCGGGACGGGTGTCATCACCGAGCCCACCTGCATCACGACCAGAAGCGGCAAGATTAGATGTAATTCTTGTCCCCTTTCAAATTGGTCGTTGTGGGATCCCTTCCCGCCAATTATGAGGGAAGAGGACCAAGGCCACTATAAATATAGGTTAGTCTCCACCATAGAGGGGGGTTGGATCCATTCCATCCTCACTACCCGAGCCCTCGCGAGGCTGCTCATCCACTGAACCAGTTCATCCTCAGCCTCCTCGTGAGGCCAATCCACCACAAAGCAGGAGTAGGGTTTTACACCGCAAGGTGGCCCGAACCTAGGTAAAATGTTGTGTTCATCTTCTTCCCCGCTCGCACGAACTCAACGAGGCTAGGTTGTGGGGTGGTGAGCTTGAGATGAGAGTTGGTTGAGATCTTCACACACGCCCCAGAGTTCGAACCTTCTTGGGTCTGCGGAGCCCTGAATCCAACATTTGGCGCGCCAGGTAGGGGCGTGTTGAAATCCTCCTTCAGGTTACACTTTGTTTCCGCTCGGTCGCTTCCATGGCTGACGCACGCCGAGTCTACGCCGAGCGTCGGGCTGCTCGCGTCCCCCAGATGGCACATGTAGGCCGTGGCATCTCTCGCCGCTCTGCTTCTTCCGTAGCTAACGCTGCCACTGACCCTGCTACTCACGAGCAGCAGGATTCGTCGCTGCCACCCTCCGTGCAGCGCGATGGCTGCACCGCTACTCCGTCTCTCACTCCCGCCAGGGCGTCATCATCCCACGCTCGATGCGGGCCGGCGAACACGTAAGCTGCGCTGCTCATGGCGCACGAGCTGCTGCGCTGCCGTCCCGCCAACGATCGCTATGAAGACTGGCTTGGCCAAATCGCCGAGCTTGTCAACGCCGCCGGCGAGGTCCCTGCTACGTCCCACTCGGTCTGTCCCCTGCCATCCCAGGCAGGCGACGTGGCCCATGGCATGCCTCCTCCTCCTCCTTTGCGCGGCACCGACCACGAGCCCAGGCGCGATGCGCACCTGCATGACCCGCCGCGTGGGGCGCCGACACGGGATGAAGCAAGCTGCCAGGTGGTGCAGCGGCCACAAGGTGATGCACGTGTGCTCCCAACGCCACTGTGCCAGCGTCAAGAACATGCGCTGCCGGAGGCTGCGGCGCATGGACGTCAAGACCGAGCTCCCCCCGTGCGGGTTGCGCCCGTGAGTGCAGCAGGCTGCCACGCCTTCACCCCGGAGCTGCGCTGCATCGTCTGGCTCGACAAGTTCAAGCCGACCTACCTCCACGCTACGATGGCACCCTCGACCCTGTGGAGTTCCTCCAACTCTACTCGCTGAGCATTGAGGCGGCAAACAGTGACGAAAAGGTCATGGCAAACTGGTTCCCCATGGCCCTCAAGGACGATGCGTGCTCCTGGCACCTGCACCTCCCGGAGGGGGCGATCTCCTCTTGGGATGAGCTTCCGAGCGTTTCATCACCAATTTCCAGGGCAGCCATGATCGCGCCCCTACGGTGAATGACCTGCGGCGCGTGAAGCAACAGTCGGGTGAGATCGTGCACAAGTATATACAATGCTTCACGAATGTTCGCCTCAAGATCCCGAAGGCGTCAGACGAGGCCATCATCTCACCGATGCCGTCCGGGAGGTTAAGATGAAAACGGAGCTTGCCATCCACGACAATTTGTGCCCGGCCCTGGAGATGTTCAACCTGGCGAACAAGTGTGCAAGGACCGAAGAAGGCCGCCTCTCCCTCCTTGAGCTTCCAAAGGCCGACCCTGAAGACAAGAAGGCCAAGGCTAAGGAGGCAAAGTGCAAGGGTCCCGCCGTGCTCGCGGCTGAGCCCGAGATGAAGCGCGACAGTGACCATGATGAGCCTCCCAGGGGCAACCGCCTGTTCCGCATCTTCCACAACATACACAGACACAACACCTGATGGAAATATGCCCTAGAGGCAATAATAAAATGGTTATTATTATATTTCCTTAATCATGATAAAGGTTTATTATTCATGCTAGAATTGTATTGACCGAAAACTTAAATACATGTGTGGATACATAAACAAATACCGTGTCCCTAGTGAGCCTCTACTAGACTAGCTCGTTGATCAAAGATGGTTAAGGTTTCCTAACCATAGACTTGAGTTGGAATTACATCATTAGGAGAATGATGTGATGGACAAGACCCATCCGTTAGCTTAGCATATGATCATTCAGTTTATTACTTCTGCTTTCTTAATGTCGAATACATGTTCCTTCGACCATGAGATCATGCAACTCTCAGATACCGGAGGAATACCTTATGTGCTATCAAACATCACAACGTAACTGGGTGATCATAAAGATGCTCTACAGGTATCTCCGAAGTTGTCTGTTGAGTTGGCATGAATCGAGATTGGGATTTGTCACTCTCGGTAATACACATCACAAGAAGCTTGCAAGCAAAGTGACTAAGGAGTTAGTTGCAAGATGATGTATTAAGGAACGAGTAAATAGACTTGCCGGCAACGAGATTGAACTAGGTATAGAGATACCGACGATCGAATCTCGGGCAAGTAACATACCGACACACGAAGGGAATTACGTATGTTGTCATAAAGGTTCAACCAATAAAAGATCTTCATGGAATATGTAGGAATCAATATGGGCATCCAGGTCCCGCTATTGGTTATTGACCGGAGAGGTGTCTCTGTCATGACTACATAATTCCCGAACCCGCAGGGTCGCACGGTTAATGTTCGTTGATGCTAGAGTAGTATTGGGATATTTGATGAGTGGTAACCAAATGTTGTTCGGAGTCCCGAATTAGATCCTGGACGTCATGAGGATTCTCAGAATGGTCGAGAGGTAAATAATTATATATGGGAAGTCATATTTTGGGTTCCGGAAAAAGGTGCAGTTTTTTCGGTATTGTATTGGGAAGCTTCCAGAAGGTTCCAGAGGATTCTGGAGAGGTCCGGAAGTCCACAAGTGGGTCCACCACGACCCAAGGGCTAGCATGGGCTGCGGGGAGGTGCCCTGGCCTTATTGGGCTAGGCACACCAAGTCCTCAAAAGCCCATGTGGCTAGGGAAGGCAAAAAAGAAAGGAGTCCTAGTAGGAATAGGATTGGACTTGGAGTCCACGTCCTCTCCCCCTTATCTGTGCCCTAGGGCTTGGAGGGGCTGTTTCCCACGCCCTCCACCTATATATAGAGGAGAGGGGCGCCCCAAGAGGACACACCAAGCCCTTGGCGCCCCTCTGTCTCTCTCGTACTCCGTAGTTCCACCACCTCGTCCCGGCAACACTTAGCAAAGCGCTGTCGGTGCTCCACCACCACCATCACCACCATGATGTCGTGTTGGTTGTGATCCCATCTACTTCTCCTCTCCCGCTTGCTGGATCAAGAAGGAGGAGACGTCATCGAGCTGCACGTGTGCTAAACTCGGAGGTGCCGGCCGTTTGGCACTAGATCGGTTGGATCGTGAACGGTTCGCGAAGAGTACGACCACATCAACCGCGTGATAAACACTTCTTCTTAGTGATCTACAAGGGTATGTAGATTCTCTTCTCCTCTCGTAGCTATGCATCTCCATGGAGAGATCTTGCATGTGAGTATAATTTTTTTTGTTTTCCATGCAACCTTCCCCAACAGTGGCATCCGAGCCAGGTCTATGCATAGATGATATGCACGAGTAGAACACAAAGGAGTTGTGGGCGGTGATGGCCATACTGCTTACCACCAACGTCTTATTTTGATTTGGCGGTATTGTGGGATGAAGCCGGTTCTTCCGACTGACTTGCAACTTGTTTTGCATAAAGGTGGCTGGCGGGTGTTTGTTTCTCCTACTTTAGTTGAATCAAATTTGACTACGGCCGGTCCTTGAAGAAGATTAAAACAACAAACTTGATAATCACCGTTGTGGTTTTGCGTAGGTAAGAATGGTTCTTTCTAGAAGCCCGTAGCATTCTCGTAAAACTTGCAACAACAAAGTAGAGGATGTCTAATTTGTTTTTGCAGGGCATGTTCTGATGTGCTATGGTCAAGATATGATGTGTTATACATTGTTGTATGAGATGATCATGTTTTGTAATAGCGAAAACCGGTAGGAGCCTTAGGGTTGTCTCCTAATTATTGTATGAAATGCAAGCGCCATGTAATTGCTTTACTTTATCGCTATGCATTAGTAATAGTTGTAGAAGCAATAGTCGGCGAGACAACCCTGATAACCCACAAGTATAGGGGATCACAACAGTTTTCGAGGGTAAGTATTTAACCCAAAATTATAGATTCCACACAAGGGGAGCCAAAAAATATTTGAAGGTATTAGCAGCTGAGTTGTCAATTCAACCACACCTGGAGATTAGTTATCTACAACAAAGTGAGCAGTACAAAGTAGTTTGATAGTTTTGATAGAAGTGACAGCAGCAACGGTAACGGTAATAGTGATAGCAGTGATATTGTAGCAGTAACAATAGTAGTAACTTAGCAAGAACAATATATGATAAATTCATTGGCATTGGATCGGTGACTTGTTGGATGATATTCATCATGTGACAGTTATAACCTAGGGCGATACGGCACTAGCTCCAGTTCATCGATATAATGTAGGCATGTATTCTGTAAATAGTCATACATGCTTTATTAAAAGAACTTGCATGACATCTTTTGTCCTACCTTCCCGTGGCAGCGGGTCCATATTGGAAACTAAGGGATATTAAGGCCTCCTTTTAATAGAGAACCGGAACAAAGTATTAACACATAGTGAAAACATGAACTCCTCAAACCACGGTCATCACCGAGAGTGGGCCCAGTTGTTGTCACTCCGAGGTTGTCGGATCATAACCGTAGTAGGTGACTATAACTTGCAAGATCGGATCTAAAACATGGATATAATGATGAATTCATAAACGGTTCAGATCTGAGTTCATGGCACCCGGGCCCAAAGTGACAAGCATTAAGCATAGCAAAGTCAAAGCAACGTCAATCTAAGAACATAGTGGATACTAGGGATCAGGCCCTAAAAAAACTAACTCGATTACATGATGAATCTCATCCAACTCCTCACCGACCAGCGATCCTACAAAGGAATTACTCACTCCCGGTGGGGAGCATCATGGAATTGGCGATGGAGATGGGTTGGTGATGACGAAGAATGAAGACCCCCCTCTCCGGAGCCCCAAACGGACTCCAGATCTGCCCTCTCGAGGAAGAACAGGGCTTGGTGGCGGCTCCGTCTCGTGGATCGCGATAATTCTTTCTCCTTGATATTTTTTCTGGAAATATGTGATTTTATAGTATCAGGGGGTTGTCTGTGGAGCCACCAGGTGGGTACAACTACCTGGGCGCGCCAGGAGAGGGGGCGCGCCCTAGTGGGTTGTGCCCACCCAGGTGCCCCTCTCCTGCAGGTCTTGGCTCCAGAAATTCTTATTATTAATATAAAAAATACTCGCGAAGTTTCGCTCCATTTCGAAAACTTTTATTTCTGCACAAAAACAACATCATGGTAGTTCTACTGAAAATAGCATCAGTCCGGGGTTAGTTTCATTCAAATCATGAAAATTAGAGTTCAAAACAAGAGGAAAAGAGTGAGAAAAAGTAGATACGTTGGAGACGTATCAGACCCCCACGCAACGATGGAGATCAAGGTGTCGAGCCGGTGATGATGGAGATCAAAAGCACAAGATGATGATGGCCATATCATGTCACATATTTTGATTGCATGTGATGTTTATCCTTTAAGCATATTATTTTGCTTAGAATGGCGGTAGCATTATAAGATGGTCCCTTCACTAAATTTCAAGAACAAAGTGTTCTCCCCGAGTATGCACCGTTGCCAAAGTTTGTAGTTTTGAAGCACCTCGTGATGATCGGGTGTGATAGACTCTACGTTCACATACAATGGGTCTAAGCTAGATTTACACACGTGGAATACTTGGGTTAAACTTGACGAGCCTAGTTGTACAGAAATGGTCTCGGAACACTGGAGACCAAAAGGTCGAACATGAGTCATATAGTAAATATGATCAACATGAAGATGTTCACCATTGATGACTACCCCATCTCACATGATGATCGGACATGGGTTAGTTGATTTGGATCGTGTATCACTTAGACAACTTGAGGGATGTTGATTTAAGTGGGAGTTCATTAGTAATTTGATTAATTGAACTAAGATTTATCATGAACATAGTCAAAATGTCTTTGCAAATTATGTTGTAGTTCAACAACTCATGATGTAGCTTCCACTTTTTTGATACGTTCCTAGAGAAAACTAAGTTGAAAGTTGATGGTAGAAATAATGCGGACTGGGACCGTGATATGAGGATTATCCTCATTACTGCACAGAAGAATTATGTCATTGATGCACCACTAGGTGACAGACCTGTTGCAGGAGCTGATGTAGACATTATGAATGTTTGGCAAGGATTGATCTGATGACTACTTGATAGTTTAGTGCGCCATGCTTTGCGGCTTAGAATCGGGGCTTCAAAAATGTTTTGAACGCCATGGAGCATATGAGATGTTCCAAGAACTGAAATTGGTATTTCAGACTCATGCCCGTGTCGAGAGGTATGAGACCTCTGACAAGTATTTTGCCTACAAGATGGAGGAGAATAGCTCAGCCAGTAAGCATGTGCTCAGAATGTCTGGGTACTACAATCGCTTGAATCAAGTGTGTTGGGGATATAACTATTAGGTATGACCCGCCCAGGAGGGGTCGGGTTATACCTATGGCGGTTCATCAATATGAAGCCACGAGGATATTGAAGATGACGGTTCATGGGGCGAAGGCCTAAGAGCGACTTAAGGCCCATAGGGTAAACTGCCATATGTGTATGACTTATATTATAAGGCAAGTATAGTTAGTCATCGAGATGGACACGTTGTCTATGAGCTGGCCGAAACTCCGTGAGCCGCTGGGCGTCAACCTGTGTATATAAAGGGACGACCCGGTGGTGGTTCAGGGCAAGAAAGAAGAGATCGAAAGCTAGGTCAAGCGTATTCGCTCCCTGGTAATTGAGACATAAGCAATACCACCTCAAACTGGATTAGGCCTTTACCTTCACCGCAAGGGGCCGAACCAGTATAAACTCCTATTTCCCTTGTCCCATTTAACCCCTTTAAGCTAACCTAGTTGCAATGGCACCACGACTAAGTCCTCACACTAGGACATCTGCCGTGACTATTCCACGACAGTTGGCGCAGATGTCCTAGTGTGAGGACTTAGTCGTGGTGCCATCGCAATTAGGTTAGCTTAAAGGGGTTAAACGGGACAAGGGACACAAGAGTTTATACTGGTTCGGCCCCTTGCGGTGAAGGTAAAGGCCTAATCCAGTTTGAGGTGGTATTGCTTATGTCTCGATTACCAGGGAGCGAATATGCTTGACCTAGCTTTCGATCTCTTCTTTCTTGCCCTGAACCGCCACCGGGTCGTCCCTTTATATACACAGGTTGACGCCCAGCGGCTCACGGAGTTCCGGCCGGCTCATAGACAACGTGTCCAGCTTGGTGTCTAAGTATACTTGCCTGACGATATAAGTCATACACATATGGCGGTTTACCCTATGGGCCCTAAGTCTCTCTTGCGCATTCGCCCCATGAACCGCCATCTTCAACATCCTCATGGGCTTCATATTGATGAACCGCCATAGGTATAACCCGGCCCCTCCTGGGCGGTTCATACCTAATAGTTATATCCCCAACATTATGCCCCAGATTTATTTGAATTTGTTCATGTCAATCTTCAACACTTAGAAAAAATCCTTCCACCTTCATTTGTGCAAGATCTCATAACCCGCCGTGACGTCATCTCCTGTGATTGTGGTAACCTACCATGATGTCATCTGCAATTTAATTTTACACAATATCCAACATATCTTAATGGATCCTTATCTTTAATGACCATCCCGAAAATCGAGGCGTCCGAACCACTGGATAATCATTCCTTGGCCTCCTTGTTTTTCGTGCCCACCTGTTAACCTTATCCTTATAAATAGGGTCAAACATCCCTTCTTTCATTCTCCCCTTTTCTCCTTATCGTCTTCTACCTCTCTCCGCAACGCATCTGTGCACCTGAGCACCGCCGCCGCTGCGAAGCTCACCATCTTCCTCATCATTGGCCGCTGCATCGACCTGAACATGACCAGAGAAACTGCAGCGCCTCTTCGCCGCTCTTCGGGTCCAGTAAGCACCTTATCCTCTCCACTGTAGATCTCTATTAGGGTTTCTGCAGTTCTTCGAGTTCTTCGTCGTTCTTCATTGTGCTTCTAGTTAGCCCTTTACTTTAGATCCAAATATATCCCTTAAGATGTGCGGAACCTGTTTCCGTTCCTTCTGTTGTCTCAAAACTTGTTTCACAGATGCAGAAATCTTGCCCTTGTGCTAGCTCCTCTGCTGTCGCAATATTTAGGTTTTGAATTATTTTCTTTTTTCACACTGCGCTAGATCCAAATCATCTGCCCCATTTTATATAACTTGTTTATTCAACACTTAGCAGATTTCACCCTTGATAGATATCCATATGGTCATGTTATGGCGGCTTATATCACCAGTTGTAGCTAGTCATATATCATTAGGCCCCTTTTAAGCCGCCACTCTGAATATGTACTGTAGTGTTTTATCTCCAGCTTAATGAATCAACTTAAACCGGCAAAACTATTCTTTCTTTTAGGCTTCTTTATTCACAATGCCACCGAAGACATCCACTTCATGTAACTGGGTTCCCTCCATTGTCACTGAGGACACACTTAAGGACTTTGTGAAAACCGGCTATTTACGAGAAAATATTGTCATGCATTATCGTGTCCCTGATCCAGAAGAAGAAAAGCCTCAGCCAAAGGATGGTGAAGTCATTGTTTTTACTGATCACATGAACCGGGGCTTCTCACCGCCCGGTTCTAAATTTTTCCGAGATGTTCTGCACTTCTTTGAACTTCATCCTCAAGACATCGGACCCAATTCCGTGTCAAATATCTGCAATTTTCAAGTTTTCTGCGAAGTATACCTTCAAGAAGAGCCCAGTGTTGAATTGTTTAGGGAATATTTTTATTTGAACTGCCAAAATGAGTTTACGAACGGACCCATCTTGGAGCTTGGTGGAATCTCAATTCAATGGAGAAGAGATGCTATCTTTCCTTATGCTTGCTTGCCCAGTCACCTAAATATTGGAACCAGACATGGTTTTATTGCCAAGATACTTCTCCAGCTGACGAAAATCCACTGCCGGGTTATCGTGCCCAGCGTCTTGACTCAAAACACATTCTTCTTGAGAAGCTTACGACTGCTGAGCATAAAAAACTCACCCCCACCATTGCAAAGGTCAAGGCTCTGCTGGGAAATAGTTTAACTGGCATTAATTTGGTTCGATGCTGGGTTGCATGGCGGATCATAGCATTGAGTTGCCGGTCCGGCTTAATGTGTACTTACATGGGTGGTAAGAAGGATCCACTATGCCATAGCTCCGTGCGCTTAACTGATGCCGCCATTAATGAAATGACGAAGTCCCTTCTAAATGAAGATGCAGAAGATTGCAGCAAAGTGGGTCTGAACCCTTTCTGCACACTTAACCCGGCACCAAAGGCGAGTCTTTAAATTACTTACTTTATGTTCATCATTCAAATCTTCTATCAACTCAACTTTTATGATTTTCACAGGCTGATGATGATTTTTTGAAAAAGAAGTACGACCATGAAGCTGCCAAAAGGGCCAGGCCTGCCAAGAAAACCACCAAGAAGAATAGGAAGAAGACCAGTACTTCCAAGCTGTTTGAACTGGCCGACAGCTCTGAGTTGAAGGTAGCTCTTGATTCTCTTGGCTCCTTTTTCAACTACCTTATTGACATTTATTATCATTAGGATGACACGGGGGTCATTCAAGCGATCGAGGAAGAGCTAACTATCATTTCCTCCAACTCCGAGCCAAGACAGAAAATTCGAAGAGTAACCCGGAGTGTAAGCTTTTCACACCCCTTAGCTCATCTGGATCCTCACTTTCTTTTGAAGCAACAGCAGCACAAGAGCCGGTGATAGACTCGGACCAGCGGAGGTGAAGAATTATCTTCTGGCTTACCAAACACTCCAAGGAAACGTCGAAACGAGATCATCCCAAATTTAAACTCTTTTTATCCTTTGGCGGGTATTATTCGCCAGCCACTTGATTCTTCCGATTCAAACTATCAGGAGACCTCTCGCTCTTCCTCTGGTGACTCATCATAGTCCCAGCTGCCAGCTTTCAAAACTGCTCCTGGATAATAACAAATACTTATTATTTGCTTCTTATTCTCCTTTGTATTTACACTGACCTCTCATAACTCATGTAGCGGAAAGGCCAAGCCTAGTAAGAAGGCAAGGGTGACTAAGCCGGCCGAAGACCCCAAAGTCCATGAACCGGATCAACAGATTCCTGCATCTGACACCTCCGTACCACAACAAGAAGAACCTGTTCTTGACATTCCACCAGAAATTCCTGTCTCTTCCATTGACCAGATGAAGAACAATCATCTGAATCCTGAATCCTCAAGCCCAATTAAAATGGCTGAGGCACATGACAATGATGTGGTGATTACCAACACCGGCTTTAGAGAGCTGGGAAGACCTACTGTCTTAGCCAAGCACTCTGCTAAGGAAGAACACATTGAACGGTGAAAAGTGATATTTGATGTTGCCAACTACTCTAAACTGAGCATTGGTGAAGTATATTCTAGCTATCTCAATCAAGTGCAAACCAGCCGTGATCTTGAAGTTGACATGGTGAAGCAGATGCATCAAAAAGTTGAGGTATGAACTCCTTCTTTATTGAGTTATGCACATCCTGTCAGCCCCCAAGTCTACTGTTTATGATGGAATAGAATATGCTGTAGATTTAGATTAACCATGAGTATAAATAATACCCTTTGATAGAACCCTTCAAAATCCGGCTTACACCATCCGGGTTAAAGCAAATCTATAATGATTAACACTGAATCTGTAGCCCCCAAGGGCCGGTTTAATCAGCATGAATGAGCCGGTCCTTTGTATCCTTGTGTATAAAGCAGAACTTACTTGTGTAGCCCTCATGAACCGGCTGTGACCGTTTGCGGCACAACCGGGTCATCATAAAGTGGTAAAAAGACAAGCAATATGCATTAGCCCCCAAGTGCCAAGTACTCTTGCTCGCAAAGTGCTTGGGACTTATTCACATGAGCCGTTGCATGAGTAATTTTTTCAGCAGGCATTAGCCCCCAAGTGCCAAGTGTTGTTGCTTGCAACAGGCTTGGGAATTCATGTCCGTAATGCAAATATGAACATGATTTTGAACCGGTGTATGTATAGGCCACCACTGCTCAATTTGAATCACAATTAACTGATGGGAAAGCTCGGCTGGAGCAGCAAGAATCCGAGACCGGAAGGCCGACTCAAAATTCCAGTTTAGCGTGGTTGAAACGGAAAAACCAAAGACCAGTTTTGAAGTTGAGAGAAGCGCCTTGGGCTGAAGAGAAAACTGCCTTGATACAGTCGGCTGAGAAGACAGAGGCGGCTCTTCAGGAAGTGACCACTGAGCTTACCGTCTTAAAACGCCATGTGTCTCAGATGGTTTCTGCTATATTTGGTAAGTCGCCTTGCTATTATCAATGTTGAATTTCTTCCTTAATGATATAAACTGCCTCTAACCCACCCATGATTATTATTCAGGTCCCAGGAGCAACAATCTTAGCCAAGAGATGCTTGTGAAGCTGAAGGCTGTTTATACACTTGTTGAGCAGCTCTATACTAGGACTCAACACGCACTGGCCACAATTTCTCTGGCTAATCAAGCACCTACTCTCTTGATTGATGTCTTGAAGAAGCTTTTTGTTCTGCCTGAGAGGTTTAATGAGATGAAGTGATCATCTGCAAGAGTTGGTGCTGTGACAGCCTTGAGCCGGGCCAAAGCATGGCTACCAGAGCTAGACCCGGTTGATATATCTACCGGGTATCCAATATTGAAAGAAGGTGACACTCCTTTTGATAAGAAAGACTTTGCCGCCTGCGTGAAGGAGATACATCCCCTTGCCAGCCTGATTGCCAATGAAACAGATCTTTCAAGATATCAACCAGCTTACGACATGGAAAACCAGAAGCTGCCGACACCGGCTTATAAAGTGATGGATCTAATTCCCGTAATCCATAAGCACACTTTTGCTCCTGAAGTTGACCTGTCCGAGCTTATTGATGATGAAGCTGAATTCCAAGCCTTGAATGGCATTGACTGGTCATCACCAACCTTCCAGGCATCAGAGGAGGACGAAGAAGCGAAGAAGGATGATCCAGAAGCTTCAAGCCATCAGAGCCAAGAAGATTGATCCGCTGGGCAGTTCATATATTTGATCTTCTGAGAAACACTTAATCATTTTGGCTCCTTGAGTCATGTAATAGGCTAGCAAAAACTTTGCTCTGTCGTGCCATCGTGCACATTTATCTTTTGACCAACACTGTTTGAGCCGCCACTTGACAATTATCCTTTTACACTTATGATGACATTGATTTGCGCATATATAACTTAGGATTATCCTGCACACAAGTAAATCACAAGAGCCCTGGCGGTTACCGCAGGGCAGGTCATAACATCCCATATATAATAACTGATGTGTAAAACAATTTATAAATGGGGCCGGTTTAGTCATAATTAGATATAATCATAACAAAAATATCATACCTGTGATATTGAATCGTACTGCCGGTTTATGATACCTTTGCAGTAAGGGTGATAACCCAAAACTTAGAAGCCAATGCTTCTAAGTATTTAATATCATCATATCCTGGCGACTTATCGTCCAAAGCCAGGTCGGATTAACAGAAACCACGAGTATGCTTCAAATATGAGCTGTGAGAATTGAGGCTACATGGCCTGAATCACTGTAAACCATATGTGAAAATGGTATCAAGATGAACCGAAAAAATGTTCAAAAAACCAAGCAAAATGAGGCTATGCTTCGAATACGAGCAGGAAGCCAAACCAAAAGGGTTATTTCATAGGTATGATTCGAATACGAGCAGGAAGCCCCCAAGTGGTTTGTGGCCTTGAGACGGTCAAGAGGGTATTTATAGCTATGATTCGAATACGATCAGAAGCCCCCAAGTGACCATAAGGTTTGGCATTGCGCCAATCAAGAGGGTATTTATAGCTATGAATCGAATACGAACAAGAAGCCTGTCAGGACCCCGACTCAATGCCACATCGATCTAGCATGTAACACCTCATATCACTTTGCGGCCTCACGCACGGTATCCCCACGGGTGTCGCCTTACCTTTGCCCGGGACCGTTTGCGTCTTTTGGCACACGTATATGACGGTGTCGCTAGCATCCATATGATAAGGAGCCCGGGCTGACATGGCTAGTCGTAAACCCAAAGTGGCACTAACTTACAGGGACAGGCATCCATGACCCAGCATCGAACGTGTCGGTCATCAACGAGTGAATCCAGGCTGTAGCACTGGGCTAACAGGACTTCGGTAAACCGGGCTGTAGCGGGCTAGCAGGACTCCGATATTCATCGCATGACATTTCCCCGAAGGGACAGACACAGGATCGAAGAAGGACACATGCCGGCCTGCCTAAGTGTTCCGGAGCAGTAGCAAGCTACCAGGGCTCAGTGGAAGCACTAGGAGACATTTCCCGGTAAGAGAGGCTACTAAGAATAAACAACTAGATAGTCAGATCCCACACATAGCAATACACATTACACGTACGCATAACATGCAAGTATGTGCTATACAACATGGCATCACAACATAACTCAACAATCATATAGATAAAGGCTCAGAAGAGCCATCATAGCATTTATTGCAAACAGGGGTCACAAAACCCATCATACAGAGCATACAAGCAACAAGCGGAAGCATTACATGTCTGGGTACAGACATCTACAAATGAAAAAGGCTGAAGAGCCTGACTATCTACAACATCCGATCAAGATCGTAGCTGAGGTACTAGCTACTAGTCGAAGTCCACGAGAACACTAGTAAGACCGAAGTCTCCGCTGCAAAAACATAAATGAAGCAACATGAGTACAAAGGTACTCAGCAAGACTTACATCAGATCCTATCATACATGCATTTGTATCAAGAGGGTAATGTGGGGTTTAGTTGCAGCAAGCCAGCTTTGACTCTGTGGCTATCCTGTTCTACGACTACCAGAAACTCTGAAGGTGAGACAACGTACACGAGTCCACTAATCACCATACAATACACTACTATGGATTCATCCCCGTCTCCCTACGATAAGGCCATCCATAGCACTCACACTTGTCTTGAGCATTTTAGAGTATCCACTTCAGGTTGTCTATGTACCATGTAAGCATCCAAGAAGTCCATAACCGCGGACTCGGCTATTCGAATAGATCATGTTAACCCTGCAGGGGTGTACTTCTTCACACACGCTCTTGCCACTTACCGCCATGTACACATCATGTATCTCGGCAACCTTCAAGCGGAAGCCTGGCGAGGGTGTCGGCCACGACCTGACTAACCACACAAGACTCTAGTCCAGGTTTATCGCCTATTCGGGTTCCACCCGCAAGGAGATCCGGCCGGGGTGTCGCTTACGGCCCCAAACGATGTGTACAGGGTTCCCGAGCCCGCCATCCGGGTGCCACTCGGTACACCAGGTCACATGTGCCTAGTCTGTCCCAAGCCCACCCTGCCGGGTGCCACTTGGTAGAAAAATAGCACTACCTACAAACACCAGAAACTAGTTGCGACTCCTGGACAGAGACCAAGTTGGTTAATAAGTTGAGAGGGGTCGAGTTACCGGAACCCAATGTGTGGTAGTATCGAGTCATTGGACAACATACATAGAACTCAGTGCTTAAGGACGGTTCCGGTGAGACAACCCACCATGTACTCCTACATGGCCTCTCACCGCCACCTTTACCAAATCGTGTTCACACACTTCACTCTCAGCATCAGAACATATCGTAACACTCCAATTCATTCCCAATGAACCAGACCTGACACAACTCTAAGCAATAGCAGGCATAGCATGGTAGGAACACAACAATGGCTTCAATCAACTCCTACACATGCTAGTGGGTTTCAACTATTTACTGTGGCAATGACAGGTCATGCAGAGGAATGGGTTCAACTACCGCAGCACAAAGTAGCAGATGAACCGTTGTTGTCCTAATGCAATAACTGAGAGCAGGAGCGAGAGAGTAGGGTTTTATCGAAATGAACAAGGGGGTTTGCTTGCCTGGTAGATCAGCAAGGAAGGCCCTGCTTCATAGATAGGCACTCTGGAACAGACTCCGGAGCAGGACCTATCGAGAAGGAACAGTGTCGGCAATCAAAACACAATCATATGCAACAATATGATGCATGAACATGGCATGTAGATGTGATGCTGTTTGAGCTAATGCAACTAGTAATCATTTGGTTTGAAGTCCATTTGAACCAAAGGTTCAAATGCATCTCCAAATTAAGCTCATATATATGCCATAATGTGTTTTCTCATATTCAGCATGTATAAGTTGGTTTGTCATGCATGAAACTAGTACAGATGGAAAGATTGCATTTTTCTGATAATTTTTCATATATAAATTATTTTAATCTGAGCTACGGTTGAATTGTTATGAATTTTTGAAGTTTAAAACAATTTCTGGAATTTTCTGATTAAATTTAAATCCAGAAATCATATATTGCGCCAGCATGACGTCAGCACGACGTCAGCGGTCAACTGTGGCTGGCTGGGGTAAAACCTGACGTGTGGGGTCCACACGTCAGTGACAGGGGGGTTTAATCGAGGTTAGTTTAGTTCTAATAAAAAGTTAGTGGCGCTGGGGCCCACTGTC
>NC_041389.1:56751595-56752269 GCF_002162155.2 Triticum dicoccoides | reverse complement strand
GCCGACGGGGCCCACTCATCAGACCGGCGAGGTCGTCGGCGGCGACCTCTGGACGCGGCGGCGTCCGCGAAACAGGCCACGGGGGCGGCGTCGGAGAGCACCGGGGCGTAGCCCGGGCTCTCGCGCATCTGGTGGGGCAGGTGGAAGGAGAGGGGGAGGCCGGAGCTCGCCGGAGCAAAGCTCGCGGCGGCAGCCGGAGCTCGGCTTCGAGCGGGAACGGGCTGCGGGGCACGGGGAGGCCACCTGAGGGGCTCGGCGGCACCCTCGTGGCACTGGGAGCGCGAAGGGATGCTCGGTTTGGGCGGAGGCGGGCCGAGACGGCGACGGCGACATGGACGGCGGCGAGAGGCTTCGGCCGTGGTGGGGAACGGCGCTACGGCGCGGAAACGAGGGGGAGAAGAGAGGGGAACGGTGGCGGAGCTCACCGCGGACCCAGCGAAGGCGTCAGCGGGCTCGGGGACGTCCTGCATGCGGCGAATCGACGGCGGTGGTGGTCGGAGCCCGAGGTGGAAGACGACGGCGACGGCGGCTCCACAGGGCGTCCGGCGTCTTGTGGCTTGATGGGGAGCTTCAGGGCGAGGGGGCGGAGCTCCTGCGCGTGTCGGGGAGGCGAGGGGAGGCCGGTGGCGGCGGCTATGGTGAACGGCGGCGACCGACGCGTTCGGACACGGGAG
>NC_041389.1:56742451-56751465 GCF_002162155.2 Triticum dicoccoides | reverse complement strand
GTGGCGACGCGCGGGATCGTCCAGAGCGACGAGGGGGGCGCCAGGCAAGCAGGGAGGCTGGTGGCGTGGCGCAGTGGCGCGCGCGCGCCGGGCACGCTCCCCTCCCTCTGTCGAGGACGAAGACGACAGAGGAGGAGGCGGGCTGGGCCGCCTGCTGGCTGGGCCGGCCTGCTGCTGCTGGGCCAGAGGCGCCAGGCAGAAGCCCAGGTAAGGTTTTCCTGTTTTATTTCTTTTTTTCTAAATTTTCTGACATTTGTTCTGATTTAATAAAATACTAAATCAACTTATTACCTTATGCCAATTTTTTGCAGGAGCTAGATATATTATTCCAGAGCTCCTTTATAAATGGCATAATTTTTGGACCATATTTCATATATATAACAATATATATCCAAAGCAAATAATTATCGGATTAATCCAGATGGCCAAAATTAAATATCCATGAGCTCCTAAAAATATTGGTTTGATTTTTATCTCTGTCCAATATTTTTCAGAGGGCAACATGAGCATTTTCTTGGACCCTTTTGGAGAAATTTTTATTTGGGTCATTTTCAAAAATGATTCTGAGGGTTCCACCAATCCTCATTTCAAATTTAAATGAAATTTAAATATGATGCACAAATGGCTAGCTAGTCTAAGTCATACCAGACTAGGGATGTGACAACTCGCCCCCACTTGAAAAAATCTCGTCCCGAGATTCAAGGGTTGACGGAAAGAAAGCGGGGTACTCCAGTCGAAGACGATCTTCTCGCTCCCAAGTAGCTTCTCTCTCGGAATGATGAGACCACTGAACTTTGAGAAACTTGATGTTCTGACGTCGGGTAACACGCTCTGCTTGATCAAGAATGCGAATCGGGTACTCTCGGTATGTGAGGTTATCTTGGAGATCAAGCGTTTCGTGGTCCACTCCGCGGATAGGATCCAAGAAGCAACGCCTGAGTTGAGAGACGTGGAAGACATCATGAACTCGAGAAAGATGTGGGGGTAGTTCCAACTGGTAGGCAACCTCTCCTCGTTTAGTGAGAATGCGAAAAGGACCAATGTAACGAGGGGCCAACTTGCCCTTGATACCGAAACGATGGGTACCCTTCAAAGGAGTAACCCGAAGGTAAGCTTTTTCTCCAACTTCATAAGTCATATCCTTATGATGACGATCATACTGACTCTTTTGACGAGACTGGGCTGTTTTCAAATTCTCACGAATGATGCGAACTTGCTCTTCTGCCTCCTGGATCATGTCCGGTCCAAAGAATTGTCTTTCACCGGTTTCTGACCAGTTCAAAGGTGTTCGACATCTTCGTCCATAGAGAACCTCAAAAGGAGCTTTCTTGAGGCTGGATTGGTAGCTATTGTTATAGGCAAACTCGGCGAAAGGAAGACATTTCTCCCAATCCATACCGAATGAGATAACACAAGCTCTGAGCATGTCTTCGAGGATTTGATTGACCCGTTCCACCTGACCACTCGACTGAGGGTGGAAAGCGGTACTGAAGGAAAGATGGGTTCCCATGGCAGTTTAGAAACTCTCCCAGAAATGAGAAGTGAAAAGACTGCCACGGTCTGAATTGATCTCTAGTGGAACACCATGAAGTGACACTATTCGAGAAATGTATAAGTCAGCAAGCTGACTAGCAGTGATACTCTCTCGAACAGGAAGGAAGTGAGCCACTTTGGAAAGACGATCAACGACTACGAAGATAGCGTTATTCCCTCTCTTGGTCCTGGGAAAGCCGGTGATGAAGTCCATACCAACTTTATCCCATTTCCATTCAGGAATAGCTAAAGCCTGAAGGGTGCCAGCAGGCCTTTGATGCTCTGCCTTAACGCGACGACAAACGTCACAGTTAGCAATAAACTGAGCGATTTCTCTCTTCATCCTGGTCCACCAGAACCTCTGGCGTAGGTCCTGATACATCTTAGTGCTACCGGGATGAATCGTGAGAGGAGATTCATGCGCCTCCTTAAGAATCAACTGCCGAAGATGTTGCTTCTTGGGAACCACCAAGCGATTCTCAAAGAAAACAACACCACGATCATCCATAGAGAAACATCCACCAACTCCCTTCTTAATGTTTCTCTTGATCCGGGTAATCCCCGTATCATGCTTCTGGGCTTCTATGATAAGATCCACAAGGGTAGGTTTCGCCACCAAGGTAGAAAGAAATCCGCGAGGAGCTATGTGAAGATTAAGCTTACAGAATTCCTCATGGAGAAGTGGTTGGCCTTGCTGCAACATGAGATTGTTGCAATAGGATTTACGGCTTAGAGCATCAGCCATGACATTGGCTTTGCCTGGGGTGTAGGTAATCCCTAGATCATAATCTATGATCAACTCCAACCAACGTCTTTGCCTAAGGTTCAGATCCGGTTGGGTGAAGATATACTTGAGACTCTGGTGATCGGTGTAGATCTCGCAACGTTTACCAAGAAGGTAATGTCGCCAGGTCTTGAGTGCATAGACTACGGCTGCAAGCTCTAGATCATGTGTAGGATAATTCTCCTCATGTGGATGCAACTGTCGAGATGCATAGGCAATCACATGACGATCCTGCGTAAGAATGCAACCTAGTCCCTGTCGTGAGGCGTCGCAGTAGATAATAAAGTCTTTAGTGGAATCCGGTGGCACAAGTATGGGAGCAGAAGTCAGGCGTCTTTTCAGTTCCTGAAAACTGTGTTCACACTGTGGGGACCACTCAAACTTTTTATCTTTCTTGAGAAGTTCCGTGAGGGGTTTGGCTACTTTGGAGAAGTTTTCAACAAAGCGGCGACAATAGCTGGCTAGGCCAAGGAAACTCCTAACTTGTTTAACGGTCTCAGGTGGAGTCCAATCGAGAATGGCTTGAACTCTCTCGGGATTGACAGCAATGCCCTTACCAGAGATTACGTGGCCTAAGTAGGTCACTTCTGGCAACCAAAATTCACACTTGGAGAACTTGGCATAAAGGCGGTGCTCTCTGAGTTTTTCTAACACAAGTCTAAGATGTTCGGCATGCTCTTCCTCGTTCTTCGAGTAAATAAGAATGTCATCGAGGTAAACCACGACGAACTTATCTAAGTACTCCATGAAGATCGAGTTCATCAAGCGGGAGAATGTAGCTGGAGCGTTAGTTAGACCAAAGGACATGACGGTGTACTCGTACTGGCCATAACGAGTGACAAAAGCTGTCTTGGGAATGTCCCCGTTTCTGATTTTGATTTGGTGGTATCCTAACCTCAAATCCATCTTGGAGAAGACTGAGGATCCAGCGAGCTGATCATACAGGTCGTTGATCCTGGGGAGCGGATACTTGTTCTTTATCGTGACCAAATTAACGGGACGATAATCTACAACCATCCGGTCCGTACCGTCTTTCTTCTTAACAAAGAGGACGGGGCAAGCCCAAGGAGAAGAACTAGGACGGATGAAACCCTTTTGCAAGGACTCATCAAGTTGTTTCTTAAGCTCGGCTAGTTCTAAGGGTGCCATCTTGTAAGGTCTCCTAGAGATTGGAGCTGTTCCTGGGATAAGATCTATGACGAACTCTACATCTCTGTCAGGTGGAACACCTGGCAGTTCCTCTGGAAAGACATCCGGAAAGTCACGGACTACCGGGATATCTCCAAGGTCTGGAAGAGGGCTGGCATTGAGAGAATAGAGCTGACGCTTTGCAACTCTAGTGGAGACGGTGACTATCTTGCCAGATGGGTGTGTAAGCTGAACAGATCTTGTGTAACAATCAATCTTGGCATGATGAGCTGTCATCCAGTCCATACCCAAGATGATGTTAATATCTGAGGACTTGAGGGCTACAAGTGATGCAAGGAATACAAGTCTATCAACAAGGATTTCGTTACCATGGCTGATTCTGGTGGTCTGCCATCTAGACCCTGGGGTTTGGATTTCAAGCGGAGTTGGCATATCACAAAATGACATGTCGTGCAAACGAGCATAGCCTTCAGAAATGAAGGAGTGAGATGCCCCAGTATCGAATAGAACTGATGCTGGGTGACAATTGACAAGGAGTGTACCAAGAACGACATCTGGATCATCATGAGCGTCTTTAGCTGAGACGTGATGCACACGTCCACGTTCAGTGGGAACTGACTTGACACTGATCATCTTGCGTGATGGCTTAATACAGCCAACAGTCTTCTCGGGCTGGGGTGGAGCATAACTAGTCTGAGAGCAATCACGTGCATAGTGTCCTGGCTTCCCGCATGTGAAGCAAGTCCCTGAGGTTGGACGTGGACCCGCACTGACAAGCGGTCTACCAGTAGGCCTGGGTGGAACATACGACTGAGCTGGGGAAGGCACCACATAGGATGGCCTCGGTGTATATCCGGAAGGAAGAGCGGAGTTTGGAACCCAAATCCGGCGCTTCTGGGAACTAGAGCCAAAGGAGGATCCCAAATCACGGGTGTGCTTACGAGACTCCTCGTAAGTGAGCTGAGCTGTCTCTGCATTAATGGCTTTGTTCACAAGAGCTTGGAATGTATCACAATGATGCAGGTGGAGATCACGGCGCAACTTGGGGTTGAGACCCTTCCGGAACCTAGCCTGCTTCTTAGCGTCCGTGGACACTTCTTCTGTGGCATAGCGGGCGAGGTTCTCAAACTCTCGGCTGTAAGCATCAACAACCATCTTATTCTGGGCGAAACTACAGAACTCTTCTCTCTTGCGATCAATGAGGGCCTGGGGAATGTGATGCTCGCGAAAAGCCTCAGTGAAATCCTTCCAGGTAGGAATCTGGCCAGCTGGAAGCAAAGCCTCATAGTTCTGCCACCAAAGACTAGCAGGACCTTCCAGGTGGTATGTGGCATAAGTGACCTTGTCATCTTCAGCTACGCTCGCGGAATGCAGCTTATGAGTGATGCTACGGAGCCAGTCATCTGCATCGAGTGGCTCGATGGAATGATGAAAGGTAGGTGGGTGCAAGCGAATGAAATCATGAATGGTAGCAGACCCTTTGAACTGATGTGCGGTGTTCTCCTCGATACGTGCCAACAAACGGTTAGACTCACGCTTGTTCCTCTCCATGTCTAACATGAACTCTGCCAACGAAGGCTGGTCGGGAGGATCCTCATCCCTAGCATCTCCGTGGTTCTGGCCACGAACAATAGAACTTGATGACATCCTGAGAAACAAAACCCAGGGATGAAATCAACATTAACTATAGACTGTAGAATGTAGGACAAGGAATTAGTATCTCTCGAACTCCTGGGAAAATTCCGGCAGCATATCGGCAGTAAAATGCTCAGAATGAGACATCCTACTAGAAATGGGGTGGTAACATACTCATCATCATCACTCAAGGTTCTGAGGTAGTACTAAACATACTACACCGGAAGTACTCGAAAACTGGGGTATGACTCTGATCAACCAATCCTAAGGGACTACGGAGTAGTAACACGTGATCCTGATAGACGGAAGAGAAGCCTAGTTCCTTAATCCCGTCGGAAAGATAGGATGACTCAGATCAGAAGGTCATGAGGTATAAGGAGTAAAAAGAGCCTTACGTTCCAACCCACAATCAATTCCCTTACATAACTAAAGATTTTCTATACTCAACTTCGACCGGTATGGCTTGGTAATCCTACAGGCAGTCAGGCTCTGATACTAGCGCTGTCACGACCCCGACTCAATGCCACATCGATCTAGCATGTAACACCTCATATCACTTTGCGGCCTCACGCACGGTATCCCCACGGGTGTCGCCTTACCTTTGCCCGGGACCGTTTGCGTCTTTTGGCACACGTATATGACGGTGTCGCTAGCATCCATATGATAAGGAGCCCGGGCTGACATGGCTAGTCGTAAACCCAAAGTGGCACTAACTTACAGGGACAGGCATCCATGACCCAGCATCGAACGTGTCGGTCATCAACGAGTGAATCCAGGCTGTAGCACTGGGCTAACAGGACTCTGGTGAACCGGGCTGTAGTGGGCTAGCAGGACTCCGGTATTCATCGCGTGACATTTCCCCGAAGGGACAGACACAGGATCGAAGAAGGACACATGCCGGCCTGCCTAAGTGTTCCGGAGCAGTAGCAAGCTACCAGGGCTCAGTGGAAGCACTAGGAGACATTTCCCGGTAAGAGAGGCTACTAAGAATAAACAACTAGATAGTCAGATCCCACACATAGCAATACACATTACACGTACACATAACATGCAAGTATGTGCTGTACAACATGGCATCACAGCATAACTCAACAATCATATAGATAAAGGCTCAGAAGAGCCATCATAGCATTTATTGCAAACAGGGGTCACAAAACCCATCATACAGAGCATACAAGCAACAAGCGGAAGCATTACATGTCTGGGTACAGACATCTACAAATGAAAAAGGCTGAAGAGCCTGACTATCTACAACATCCGATCAAGATCATAGCTGAGGTACTAGCTACTAGTCGAAGTCCACGAGAACACTAGTAAGACCGAAGTCTCCGCTGCAAAAACATAAATGAAGCAACATGAGTACAAAGGTACTCAGCAAGACTTACATCAGATCCTATCATACATGCATTTGTATCAAGAGGGTAATGTGGGGTTTAGTTGCAGCAAGCCAGCTTTGACTCTGTGGCTATCCTGTTCTACGACTACCAGAAACTCTGAAGGTGAGACAACGTACACGAGTCCACTAATCACCATACAATACACTACTATGGATTCATCCCCGTCTCCCTACGAGAAGGCCATCCATAGCACTCACACTTGTCTTGAGCATTTTAGAGTATCCACTTCAGGTTGTCTATGTACCATGTAAGCATCCAAGAAGTCCATAACCGCGGACTCGGCTATTCGAATAGATCATGTTAACCCTGCAGGGGTGTACTTCTTCACACACGCTCTCGCCACTTACCGCCATGTACACATCATGTATCTCGGCAACCTTCAAGCGGAAGCCTGGCGAGGGTGTCGGCCACGACCTGACTAACCACACAAGACTCTAGTCCAGGTTTATCGCCTATTCGGGTTCCACCCGCAAGGAGATCCGGCCGGGGTGTCGCTTACGGCCCCAAACGATGTGTACAGGGTTCCCGAGCCCACCATCCGGGTGCCACTCGGTACACCAGGCCACGTGTGCCTAGTCTGTCCCAAGCCCACCCTGCCGGGTGCCACTTGGTAGAAAAATAGCACTACCTACAAACACCAGAAACTAGTTGCGACTCCTGGACAGAGACCAAGTTGGTTAATAAGTCGAGAGGGGTCGAGTTACCGGAACCCAATGTGTGGTAGTATCGAGTCATTGGACAACATACATAGAACTCAGTGCTTAAGGACGGTTCCAGTGAGACAACCCACCATGTACTTCTACATGGCCTCTCACCGCCACCTTTACCAAATCGTGTTCACACACTTCACTCTCAGCATCAGAACATATCGTAACACTCCAATTCATTCCCAATGAACCAGACCTGACACAACTCTAAGCAATAGCAGGCATAGCATGGTAGGAACACAACAATGGCTTCAATCAACTCCTACACATGCTAGTGGGTTTCAACTATTTACTGTGGCAATGACAGGTCATGCAGAGGAATGGGTTCAACTACCGCACCACAAAGTAGCAGATGAACCGTTGTTGTCCTAATGCAATAACTGAGAGCCGGAGCGAGAGAGTAGGGTTTTATCAAAATGAACAAGGGGGTTTGCTTGCCTGGTAGATCAGCAAGGAAGGCACGGCTTCATAGATAGGCACTCTGGAACAGACTCCGGAGCAGGACCTATCAAGAAGGAACAGTGTCGGCAATCAAAACACAATCATATGCAACAATATGATGCATGAACATGGCATGTAGATGTGATGCTGTTTGAGCTAATGCAACTAGTAATCATTTGGTTTGAAGTCCATTTGAACCAAAGGTTCAAATGCATCTCCAAATTAAGCTCCTATATATGCCATAATGTGTTTTCTCATATTCAGCATGTATAAGGTGGTTTGTCATGCATGAAACTAGTACAGATGGAAAGATTGCATTTTTCTGATAATTTTTCATATATAAATTATTTTAATCTGAGCTACGGTTGAATTGTTATGAATTTTTGAAGTTTAAAACAATTTCTGGAATTTTCTGATTAAATTTAAATCCAGAAATCATATATTGCGCCAGCATGACGTCAGCACGACGTCAGCGGTCAACTGCGGCTGGCTGGGGTCAAACCTGACGTGTGGGGTCCACACGTCAGTGACAGGGGGGGTTTAACCGAGGTTAGTTTAGTTCTAATAAAAAGTTAGTGGCGCTGGGGCCCACTGTCAGCCGCAGGGGGGGTTAGTTAACGGTGATTAGCACTAAGCTAATCACCTGCCGACGGGGCCCACTCGTCAGACCGGCGAGGTCGTCGGCGGCGACCTCTGGACGCGGCGGCGTCCGCGAAACAGGCCACGGGGGCGGCATCGGAGAGCACCGGGGCGTAGCCCGGGCTCTCGCGCATCTGGTGGGGCAGGTGGAAGGAGCGGGGGAGGCCGGAGCTCGCCGGAGCAAAGCTCGCGGCGGCGGCCGGAGCTCGGCTTCGAGCGGGAACGGGCTGCGGGGCACGGGGAGGCCACCTGAGGGGCTCGGCGGCACCCTCGTGGCACTGGGAGCGCGAAGGGATGCTCGGTTTGGGCGGAGGCGGGCCGAGACGGCGACGGCGACATGGACGACAGCGAGAGGCTTCGGCCGTGGTGTGGAACGGCGCTACGGCGCGGAAACGAGGGGGAGAAGAGAGGGGAACGGTGGCGGAGCTCACCGTGGACCCAGCGAAGGCGTCAGCGGGCTCGGGGACGTCCTGCGTGCGGCGAATCGACGGCGGTGGTGGTCGGAGCCCGAGGTGGAAGACGACGGCGACGGCGGCTCCACAGGGTGTTCGGCGTCTTGTGGCTTGATGGGGAGCTTCAGGGCGAGGGGGCGGAGCTCCTGCGCGTGTCGGGGAGGCGAGGGGAGGCCGGTGGCGGCGGCTATGGCGAACGGCGGCGACCGACGCGTTCGGACACGGGAGAGAGAGAGAGCGAGGGAGAGGAGAGGAAGAATCGGGGGAAGAGTGAGAG
>NC_041389.1:56704979-56741846 GCF_002162155.2 Triticum dicoccoides | reverse complement strand
GGGGCGGGGGCGTGGCGACGCGCGGGATCGTCCAGAGCGACGAGGGGGGCGCCAGGCAAGCAGGGAGGCTGGTGGCGTGGCGCTGTGGCGCGCGCGCGCGCCGGGCACACTCCCCTCCCTCTGTCGAGGACGAAGACGACAGAGGAGGAGGCGGGCTGGGCCGCCTGCTGGCTGGGCCGGCCTGCTGCTGCTGGGCCAGAGGCGCCAGGCAGAAGCCCAGGTAAGGTTTTCCTGTTTTATTTCTTTTTTTCTAAATTTTCTGACATTTGTTTTGATTTAATAAAATACTAAATCAACTTATTACCTTATGCCAATTTTTTGCAGGAGCTAGATATATTATTCCAGAGCTCCTTTATAAATGGCATAATTTTTGGACCATATTTCATATATATAACAATATATATCCAAAGCAAATAATTATCGGATTAATCCAGATGGCCAAAATTAAATATCCATGAGCTCCTAAAAATATTGGTTTGATTTTTATCTCTGTCCAATATTTTCAGAGGGCAACATGAGCATTTTCTTGGACCCTTTTGGAGAAATTTTTATTTGGGTCATTTTCAAAAATGATTCTGAGGGTTCCACCAATCCTCATTTCAAATTTAAATGAAATTTAAATATGATGCACAAATGGCTAGCTAGTCTAAGTCATGCCAGACTAGGGATGTGACAAAGCCCCCAAGTGATCATAAGTTTTGGCATTGCGCGGATCAAGAGGGTTACGACATCTATGATTCGAATACGATCAGGAAGCCCCCTAGTGACCATAAGTTTTGGCATTGCGCCGATCAAGAGGGTTACGATAGCTATGATTCGAATATGATCAGGAAGCCCCCTAGTGACCATTGAAATTATGATGAAAAAAGACTCATTATTCTTGAAAATGAAACGACAGAGGCCCTGCTTTATCAGGGATGCCTGCTTTATTATAATCATCATAATATATACATTATCAAAATATGTACATCATAAGAGCCGGTGGCTCAAGTGTAGTAAGGCCGAAGATGAGCAATATTCCACGACCGGCGGGTCTCCTCCTCCGACTTACGTGAGTCCTTGTGGTCTCGAATATCGATAAGGTAGTATGACCCATTGTTCAGATTCTTGCTGACCACAAAGGGTCCTTCCCAAGGTGGGGATAGCTTGCGCATATCAGTTTGATCCTGGATGAGTCGGAGCACCAAGTCACCTTCTTGAAAGGTTCTGGTCTTAACCCGGCGGCTATCATAACGGCATAGATCTCGTTGGTAAATTGCCAAATGAGCCGCCACAAGTTCATGCTCCTCATCTAACAGGTCGAGTGCATCCTGACGCGCTCTTTCATTATCAGCTTCAACATAAGCCGCCACGCGGGGCGAGTCGTGACGGATGTCACTAGGGAGAACCGCCTCTGCTCGTAAACCATGAAGAAATGCGTCTAACCCGTAGATCTGTTGGGAGTAGTATTGATACTCAATATCACTGAAGGCAACTCCTCCACCCAACAACCCAGCGTCCTCTGCAAAGGAACCATAAGCCGGGGCTTGATACCCCTCAAAATTTCTTGATTGGCTCTTTCAGCTTGACCATTAGATTGGGGGTGAGCTACTGACGACACATCAAGTCGAATATGCTCAAGTTGACAAAACTCTTTCATAGCACCCTTGGATAGATTAGTGCCATTATCAGTTATAATGCTGTGGGGAAAACCAAAGCGAAAAATCACCTTTTTAATGAATTGAACCGCCGTTGCCGCGTCACACTTACTAACTGGCTCTGCTTCGATCCACTTTGTGAATTTGTCAACCGCCACCAAAAGGTGTGTCTTTTTATCCTTGGACCTTTTAAAAGGCCCAACCGTATCAAGCCCCCAAACTGCAAATGGCCAAGTAATTGGAATCATCCCCGATTCTTGAGCCGGCACGTGAGCTCGTCGTGAAAATTTATGACAACCATCACATTTACTAACCAAATCCTCTACATCAGCATGAGCCATCAGCCAATAAAATCCATGACGAAAAGCTTTGGCCACAAGAGATTTAGAGCCGGCATGATGACCACAATCTCCTTCATGAATCTCACAAAGAATTTCACGACCCTCTTCAGGAGAAACACAACGTTGAAATGCCCCGGTGACCCTGCGATGGTGTAACTCTCCGTTAGCAATTGTCATTGACTTAGACCGTTGGGTTATCTGCCTAGCCAAAGTTTCATCCTCAGGTAACTCGCCCCGGGTTATATAAGCCAAATATGGAACTGTCCAATCAAGGATAGCATGAAGAGCCGCCACCAAGTGCGCTTCCGGGTCAGGAATAGCCAGATCTTCCTATATAGGCAGTTTGACAGAAGGGTTATGCAGAATATCCAAGAAAGTGTTAGGTGGTACCGGCTTACGCTGGGACCCTAACCGGCTTAAGGCATCAGCCGCCTCATTCTTCCCGTGATCAATGTGTTCCACTTGATAACCCTTGAAGTGCCCAGCAATAGCATCAACCTCGCGGCGATAAGCCGTCATGAGTGGATCCTTAGAATCCCATTTGACTGAAACTTGCTGGGCCACCAAGTCTGAATCGCCGAAGCATCCTACCCGGCTTAAGCTCATCTCCTTAGCCATACGAAGACCATGGAGTAGGGCTTCGTACTCAGCTACATTATTAGTATAGGGAAACATCAACCTTAAAACATAACAAAACTTGTCACCTCAAGGGGAAGCTAAGACCACTCCGGCCCCCGAGCCCTCCAATTGCTTGGACCCATCAAAATGAATAGTCCAATATGTCTTATCTGGCTTCTCTTCAGGCATCTGCAGTTCTGTCCAGTCATTGATGAAATCTACAAGTGCTTGAGATTTGATGGTCGTGCGAGGCATATACTTTAAACCATGAGGTCCAAGTTCAATGGCCCACTTGGCTACTCGACCTGTAGCTTCTCTGTTTTGGATAATATCCCCTAAGGGAGCAGAACTGACCACAGTGATGGGATGACTCAAAAAGTATTGCTTAAGCTTCCGAATGGCCATGAACACCCCATATACAAGCTTCTGCTAGTGCGGATATCTCTTCTTGGACTTAATAAGCACTTCAATGATATAGTAAACCGGCCGTTGAACTGGATATTCCTTGCCTGCTTCCTTCCGTTCCACCACAACAGCGACACTGACAGCCCAGGCATTAGCAGCCACATATAATAGCAATGGCTCCTTATCAATAGGAGCAGCAAGGACTAGCGGCTCAGCTAGCTATTTTTTCAAAGCTTCAAACGCATCATTAGCAGCATCACTCCAGACAAAGTTATATGTTTTCTTCATCATCTGGTACAGTGGTATGGCCTTCTCACCTAACCGGCTTATGAACCGGCTTAAGGTAGCAACACAACCCGCCAGACATTGAACATCATTGATGCACACCAGCTTTGCCAAGGAGGTAATGGCCCTGATCTTCTCCGGGCTGGCTTCAATGCCTTTGTTAGAGACCAGAAAACCCAAGAGCTTGCCTGCTGGCACACCAAAAACGCACTTGGCCAGATTAAGCATCATCTTGTAGACCCGGAGATTGCTGAAGGTCTCCTTCAAATCATCTATCAAAGTCTCCTTTTCTCTGGATTTCACCACAATTTCATCCACATAAGCATGAACATTGCGCCCAATCTGGTTGTGAAGGCAGTTCTGCACACATCGCTGGTAAGTCGCCTGGGCACTCATGAGCCCAAAAGGCATAGACACATAGCAGAAGGCTCCAAAGGGAGTGACAAAAGATGTCTTCTCCTGGTCCTTAACTGCCATCTTGATCTAATGATAACCTGAGTAGGCATCCAAAAAACTCAAATGTTCACAATCCGCCGTAGCATCAATGAGTTGATCAATACGAGGGAGAGCAAAAGGATCAGCCGGACAGGCTTTGTTTAAGTCTGTGTAGTCCACACACATATGCCAAGTGTCGTTCTTCTTAAGCACCAGCACCAGATTAACCAACCATTCAAGATGAAAGACTTCGATAATGAACCCGGCTGCCAAAAGCCGGGCCACCTCTTCACCAATGGCCTTACACCTCTCCTCATTGAAGTGACAAAGGAATTGCTTGACCGGTTTAAACTTCGGGTCAATATTA
This sequence comes from Triticum dicoccoides, assembly GCF_002162155.2. NCBI lineage: Eukaryota > Viridiplantae > Streptophyta > Magnoliopsida > Poales > Poaceae > Triticum > Triticum dicoccoides. Next base: position 56,737,758 of record NC_041389.1, on the reverse strand, counting down.
AGAGTGTGATCAGCGAGTTCCCTCGGTACACCTGCCATATCAGAAGGTTTCCATGCAAAGATGTCCTGGTTCTCACGGATGAACTCGATGAGCGTGCTTTCCTATTTTGGATCCAGGTTAGGATGGATACTGAACTGCTTGGATGAATCGCCAGGAACAAAGTCGACTAGCTTAGTGTCATCAGCCGATTTGAATTTCAACACCGGATCATGCTCTATGGTTGGCTTTTTCAAAGATGTCATATCGGTCGGATCAACATTGTCTTTGTAAGATTTCAACTCCTCTGTTGCACAGACAGACTCAGCATAAGCAGCATCACCTTCTTCACACTCCAAAGCTATCTTCCGACTTCTATGCACTGTGATGGTCCCCTTGTAACCCAGCATCTTGAGCTGTAGATAAACATAACAAGGCCATGCCATGAACTTGGCATAAGCCAACCATCCAAATAGGGCGTGGTACGAGCTTCTGATCTTGACCACTTCAAAGGTTAATTTCTCGGCCCTGGAATCATGTTCATCCCCAAAGGTCACTTCCAACTCAATCTTGCCTACAGGGTACGCCGACTTACCAGGCACCACTCCGTGGAAAACAGTATTGGACGGCTTAAGATTTTTGTCAGTCAATCCCATGCGACAGAAAGTATCATAATAAAGGATATTAATGCTGCTACCCCAATCCATGAGTACCTTAGTGAATTTGTATCCACCAACTTGAGGCGCCACCACCAAGGCCAAGTAACCCAGATTATCAACCCAGGGCGGGTGATCCTCTCGACTCCAAATAATGGGTTGCTCGAACCATCGCAACTAATGGGGAACTGCCGGCTCAACGACATTCACATCCCTTTTTTGAAGCTTCTGATCCCGCTTGCATAAACTTGTGGTGAAGACGTGATACTGCTCACTGTTCAACTACTTCAGATGACTTTGATATCTGGACTAGTGCTGCTGACCCTCCTGGCCGGATTGTTGATTAGGGATGCCGTGATTGCCTTGATTGTAACCACCCTGATTACCTTGATGGTGTTGGTCACCCTGGAAGTCGGAGTTAGAACCGCCACCTCCGTAACCCGGGCCATGAGAATCGCCTCCATGAGAACCTGAGTCGTTGCTCTGCCCATGATTGTTCTGAAAAAAATCAGAATTCTTGAACTCCCTCATAATTTGATAATCTTTCCAAAGGTGAGTGGATGGCCTTTCCTTTGTGCCATGTTTTGGGCAGGGCTGATTCAACAAGTGCTCAAGATTGACACCCGATCCACCTGTCCGAGGAGGTGGCTTCCCCTTATGACGCTGACCATTATTTTGCGTACTGGTGTTGGACACAAAATCTGAATTACTATCAGCCTTGCGCTTACCATTGCGCCCCTGACTCGCCGGGTTATGCTGCGGACCCTTGGTGTTGCCACTCTTCTTTCACTTTCCTGGCTTTTCATCATCAGACTCGGGGTGCTTGGTACTATCAGAGTCAGCATATTTAAGTAGAGCCGCCATCAACTTCCCCACATCATTGCAATCGCGCTTGAGCCGCCCTAGCTTCTGCTTGAGAGGGAAAAACGACAATTCTTCTCTAACATTAGAACTGCTGAGCCAGCATTGATGTTATCTGATGAATGCAGGGTAGCCTTGACCCGACGCACCCAATGCGTCGTTGACTCGCCCTCTTCCTGGGTGCAAGCATCCAAATCCACAATCGACATGGGCTGCTTGAAGTGGCAGAGCTAGCATCTGACGACAGGGTGGTCCGCCCCAAAAAAATTGACAAGCAATATGACATGCAAATGTTCTAACTGATTACCAATATCACAAAGAAATAGACTAATATGGTCATACAAACACACTAAAATTCTCAATTAAATCTTATTGCAAAATTATGAATGTATTCATGTACTAGATAGCATAGGGCCAATAAATCAAACCCTAAGTCAGAAATTAGGGTATTTCTGTACCTCTAATTGGGGTATTCTGGGGGCTGGTGTGGTGACTGAGCGGCAGTGGCTGCCGTCGGATTTGCCTAGCAGAGCAGGGGCGCCATGCGGCCGGCCGCTGGCAGCAGGAAGGGGTGCAGCAGCAGCCGCGCGGGGCAGGGGCACGGGCAGGAAGTCGCGGCCGGGTGGGAAGGAGAGGCGAGACCGTGGGAGCATCCTGGGCGCCGCGCGACGGGGGTCCGGACTCCAGCCAGCGAAGGGCGGCGGGGTCGTGAGGAACAGCGACGATGAGGCGGCTGAGCGTCGGGGTCGTGAGGAACAACGACAATGAGGCGGCTGAGCATCGGGGTCGTGCAGTGCCATGCGAGGGCATCGCCGCATCGGAACGATGGGCTGTGCTCGATGGGGATTGGGCATGGCTGCGTGGGTCAACTGGTATGTGCATTGGGCCTTTTTATTTTACTCTAGCCCAGTTAGAGATTAGAGATCTATATGTATAATAGGCTGGCCCAAAATCCTAGGGTGGGTCGCGGCCCAGCCTGGCCACCCTGTAGCTCCGCCCCTGGCTGCTTGCACGTATCTTTGAAATTCTTGATAAACCGGGCTTTTAACTCATCCCATGACCCGATGGAATTGGCGGGCAGCCCTTTTAACCAAGTACGGGCCGTCCCATCCAGCATCATGTTGAAGTATTTTGCACACACAACATCACTGACCTCCAACAGCTCCATGGCCATCTCGTAACTCTCAATCCACGCCTCTGGGGGTAAGTCGGCTGTGTAGTTAGGAACCTTACGAGGTCCTTTGGAATCCTTGGGCAGACGCTCATTGTGCAGAGCCGACACTAAACATCATATACATGTGGTTCTAGAGGTCACACCTACCTCCAACAAAGCCGTCGGATAAACCGGAAGATGCTGATGAGCCGCATGCTGAGCCACCTGCTCAGCCTCTCGCCGTGCTATGTCCCGATAAACCAAGTCATGAGCTCCACCACGCGCCGGGTAATGCCCACGTGGCTGGTTACGGCGCTGGTCATTGCTTGAAATGGCCGGTGAGTCCATGTGTCTGCTATAACTCCGGCTTGGGAAAGTGTCTGGGGTTGGGTGCGACATATGCCAATGGATAGCTTATCATGGTGGGAGCGAGTAGAACCTCGCCGGTGCCTGGAAGCGGGATAAGGCGTAGACACGAACGCCAACACACTTTACCCAGGTTCAGGGCTCTCCTAGGAGATAACACCCCTATTCCTGCTCTGTGGGGTCTCTGCATGATCACTAAGGCACAAGTGATACAATGGTGCTCCTTGAGCTGTGTGCTAGAGGTAGAAGGAGGCAGGGCTAGCTCTCTTCTTCCTCTGGAGTAGTGGCTAGTTCTAATGGAGTGGGAACCATTTGCATGGGTGCCCTGAGGGGTTTATATAGGCCTACCACCCAGGGGTACAATGGTAATCTGGCCGGGTGCTGGGCCCGGCTGTCAGTGTCTCTGGTCGCCGGCTTCTCCGCCGGCCGCCGGGGCCCGCCGCCTAGTGGGCCCCGCCTACTGGTCTGGTATGAAGCCGTCAGGCCGCTCCCGCCGCTGGCGGGTCTGGTTGGTGGCTGATCACTGTAGTCGTGCTGCTAATGACACACACTTGGTCAGCAGAGTGTGGCTACAGTCCCGCCGCCTAGTGGGAGATCACTGTAGCCACACCATGTCTTATCTGGTTGATGGTGCACGGGCCCCGAAGGAGGAACTGGCCGCCTGCTGGAGGCCAGGCTCCCTCAGGTCTGGCTGGTCTGGCTTCTGCCGTCTTCCGGGCTCTCGCTGTCTGGTAGGGCACGCCGCCTGCAGGCCGTACCGACAGGTCGTCGTGGGGAACATGACTCTGCCTGTCAAGGGTGATGTCGAGGGGGAAGTGGAAACAGTGCTGCGCCATGCGGAGATCTCCGCCTGTATGAGGCACTGTAGCCATGCCACGCCCAGGATTCAGGGGTGAGGGACTACACTGTAGCCTCGCCCTGTCTTGTCCTCTTGGTGAGGGGCGCAGACTCTAAGGGCGCTGGGTGGCCGTCTGCTAGACGCCGGCCTCTAGGGAGGCCGTCTGCTAGGAGTCGGCCGATCTTGGTGCCGTCTGTTGGTGCTTGGCCATCTTCGGGTAGCCGGCCGTTGAACAAGCCGACCACTGGAAGGCGGTGCTTCATTATGAGGTTTCATGGGGCGGAGCCGACCCAAAGTCTTGACAGGTTCAGGGGCTCAGGTGAGGCTGCCCGTGGCCCATTACTCCGACAGTAGTCCCCAAAGCTGGTGAGGCGTGGCGGCCGAAGGGTCGTGAAGTCTCAGCAGCTTCCCCTCTCACCGCACTATGAGCAAATGCTTGATCCGCCTTGTGACGCGCCGACAGGTGGAGTTGGTTTTGACAAGGCGGGATCATCCGCCAATTTCGAACATCAAGGCAGGAAACAGGTGGCGTGCCTGCTAAGCTTCCCAGGCCCGCCGCCTGCCACGAGCACGCCACGCGGCGCACTTTAGCCCGGCCAGCCTAGCACCCCACGCTCCTGATGGGACATGATAGTGGGTCGGGCCCGCCACTACCGGGCCTCGGCATGCGGGCGGATCCGCTGTGGCCGGGGCGGGCAGTTGCGATCCCCGTGGGCGTTATGGCGCAGTAACTCCACGCAGTAATCGGGGGGTCGTGGGGTCGTGGGCGCAGTTAATCCCACAATCCCACACGCGCCCTCCTCCCCACACTCTCTTCCTCCCCTCTCTCTCTCTATTGCTGCTGCTGCTGCTTAGTGCTTGTCGTAGCGCCGCCGCAGTTCGCCACCGTTGCGCTTCTCCTCCCCATGCAGCTCCGCTTGAGGCCATGGCGCGCGAGAAGGGCGGTGACTGGGACGGCTCGACGGTGATCGAGGATCACCTCACCTTCCTCCGGAACACGCGCTGGATGCCCAATGCAGCATTCATCAAGGTGCAGGTGCTGCCGTCGGAGGAGATCTTGCCGATGCCGCAGGGGGACGAGCGGGTCGTCTTCCGCTCACAGTTCCTTCGTGGCTTCGGCCTCCCGGCGAGCGGCTTTCTCCGCTTGTTCATGGACTTCAACCACCTCTAACCGCATCACATGACACCCAACACCATAACGCTGCTGTCCGCCTTCATCACGGCGTGCGAGGGCTACCTCGGCATCCTTCCCACCATCAAGTTGTGGGGAGCTTTCTTCTACGGCAAGCTGGGCGCCTCCGCTAAGGAGACGGCGGCCGAGTGCGGCGGCTTCGTCGCCGTGCGCTGTCCGGTGAAGAGGAACGCCTTCCCGGTCATCAAGCTGTCATAGTCGGTGAAACTGTGGCAGCAGTCTTATTTCTACGTTGAGAACGTCGACTCGGCAGTCGACTTCATCAACCTGCCGGCCTACGAGGCCGGACCCCCTGTCGGGCTTCGGCCCAACTGGGGCTACAAGCTGAAGCCGATGTCGGCGGACGCGGCTGCCGCCATCGGCCAACTCCGGGTGCTCTAGGAGTCACAGGGTCTCATGGCGTCCGACCTGCTCATCGCCGTCGTCGAGCGCAGGGTTCTCCCGCTTCAAGGCCACCCTCATCTGATCTGTCGGATGAGCGGGCATCGCGACCCGAGCAGGATGTGCATGAAGGAGATGCCGACTGCCGAGGTGGCGAGGATGGTGAACGAGATCTCCGACCTCAAGGTGTCGGAGGGAGCCTGTCGGTTCGGGAAGCGGCCGTACTCCCACGACAACCCACCGCCTGCCGTAAGTCTCTTAATTTCTTCCTTTTGGCTCTAGTTTTAGTCTTGTTCCTGGTGTGAAACAATTCCTTCTCCGAGGAACACGTTTATATGTCTACGGCGACAGCCGCCATCGTGGGGCCGGGTGGTGACTACCAGTCGGACCGGGAGGTGAGCGACAAGGACGACCCGGACTTGGGAGTGGCCGCCTTGGAGGACAACGCAGCAGGCCACGGCGACAGAGCAGGCGGCTACGAAGAGGGCGGCAGCATGGAGACCTGGCCCGATGATGACAATGACGAAGACGAGTCGCGCCCCTCCCGAAGGACCGCTAACACCAACGAAGGAGCTCAAGTATTCTTCTTCTTGCAATCCGGAGTGCATTTCTTTCTACCGTATCTTTGGAGGTGGTATTATGTCCTTCTTGATAATTCCCCTTCGTTGCTTCGTGAGTCACAAGTTTTCAAGAGTGACATATTTAAATCCATCTTTTTCTCTTTGTTTAAGAGATCTTTTCAACCGTCAATCTCTTCATTGGAGTTATCTTGGTATAGATTTCACCTAAAGCCTTCCCTAAGGATTATTGCCATTATGGTGCTTGTAAATGATCCAAGTACTTCATTATCCTCCCGGTGAAATAAGTTTCTCGTCTCCTCGTTCATATCAATCCAATTCTTCTTCCCATGAGTGGCAGGTTGTCATCTCATAATTTGAGATGTATTTCATAAGACCATATCAAGATTATTCTTTTCCTTGTTGGTTTTCAACAACTCCATTCTAGCATTTGTTGTATCTGTGATCTCTCAAGATCTTGTTTCCCTTCGTTCCGGAGTCATTGTGATGTTGCTCTTTTCAACCCATCATCTCGTTTGTCAAAGATCATGTTCTTTTCGTGCTTATCCATTTAACCAGAGTGTCGTGTCCTCTGCTCAAGTTCTTTTCATCTTATCTAGTCTTGTATCACTTTTCAACTGGAGTGCTGCCCGAATTTGGTCTTTCTTGATCCCCTTCTGTAACCGGAGTGTTCTCAATATATATCTTCCCTTCAACCTCAAGGTTTCGCAATGCTCCTTGTCCCTAGTTCTAACGGAGTGTTTTCGACTTTGTTCTCCTCCGTTGTTTCATTTCTTCCAATTTGTTCAACCCCTTAAGGTTCGTGGTTTCACTCGTTTGTCAGAGAAGCAACTTAGTTTACCTTTTCTCTTTCTCTTCCGTTTTCCCTCCGGTGCCATTCTAGATCTCGGGACGAGATCCTCTTGTAGTGGTGGAGTGTTGTGACGCCCCGAGACCGATGTGCCAGGTGTCGTTCAGTTATTCGTTGTTGTTGTCTTGTCATTGGCTTGCGTGTTGCATTTCATCATGTCATCATGTGCATTGCATCATCATGTTTTCAAAACTTGCATCCGTCCCGGTCTCCTCGTTCCTTCCGTTGTCCGTTCTGAGCCCAACCACACTTGCACGCGCCCGCGGCATGTCCAAGATAGTATTTTATAAGTGGCCGGAAAATGTTCTCGGAATGGGATGAGATTTGACGTGTGGTCTTATTATAGTGTAGGTAGACCGCCTGCCAAGTTTCATCGCGTTCGGAGTTCGTTTGATAGCCCAACCGTTAAACTATAGCGGCATTATAGCCGGTCTAACGTCGGACGTTTTCGGTCTCCGGAAACAGTCGCCGGGCCTCCCTCTCTTCTCTTCTCTCAGCCCGAGACCGTCTGCACAGCTCACTACCTACCGCCAGGTCCAACCTAACCTCTCTCGTCAGCCCGCCGCCCTCCTCGCGCGCGTTCGAAAGTTTTCCCGAACCCGACCCGGACTGTCGCCACCGTTGTGTCCGGATCATCCCCAAACGTCTACAAAACGTCTCCGTTTTGTTATTTGGGCTCCCTAACTATTTTATTCGCGACAGTCCGATTTTTATCGAAGGGACCAGATGACCCTAAGCCTACCCACTCGCTATATATTCAGCCTAACCCTAGCCCCTAGCTGTCCCATCCACCCATTCCGCCCGCCGCCACCGCTTGGTCGCTCCCCTCGGGATCCCCCCTCGATCCAGATCCACCAACCTCGCAGCGCCCCAATCCATCCATCCCATCCTGCCTCCGACCATCGTCCTCAATTTCAGCGCCACCCAACCAACCACCGCACCAGCGCCATGCCCTGCTTCCTATCTCCTCCCTGTCTCGCCCGGTGCCCGATCTGCATCGCGCCGCTGCCTGCGTTCCCCGCTGCAGCCAGCCTCCACCGGAGCTCCCTCCGCCGACGAGAATCACCAGCCCCAGGCCCGTGCTCGACAACCCTGCTCCCTTTCCCCTCCTGCTTCGATTTTCTCTCTCTCACCCTGCTCTCTCTCTCTCTGTTGTCTTCGCAGCACCACCATGGATGGCCTCCCGTAGCTCCCGCTTGTTGCGTCGGCGTGGTTCCCGGCCGATCCGCGCCGAAGAGCCTCGGACTCGTCCAGCCCCTTCATCCCTCGATGCCGAGTTCCTCTGCTTCACCTGCAAGTCCGCTTCCCCGCCGGTCCATCACCGTTGCCAGCCATCGGCCTTGCCTCTGCTTCGAACGACAGGACAACACCTCGCCCTATGCCTCCTCCTCGACCCCGCTAGGAGCCGTCCTCGCCCTCGTCCTCGCAGCAGGTCCCGAGCTCCACCCCGTCGCCTCCTCTGCTTCAGGACCGTGCCTCCGCCTCGACCGCTCGCCCCCTCTGCTTCGCACGCTGGCCCGTCCCCTTCGCCAGGAGCTCTGAAGCGCCGGCGCCGCTAGGTTCGACCGGGCCCGAGGTCCTCCGTCCATTCACTGGCGTTCCCCTCCGGATCCCGTCGCCAGAGCCCCATCCCCGCTGCTCCTCCTCGTCGTCTTCTTCCTGTGCGCCGTCAACGCCCGGTCTTCTTCGAGCAGAGGAAGACGCCCGCTCGCCCGCGCCCCGCGTTGACGGCGTCCTGCTTCATCCCAGCGTGGGCCAGCGCCTCCCCAAGGCCCAGCCTCCTCTCCACAAGCCGGGCCTTAGCCCAGGGTGAGCCACCCCCAGCGCCCCCTCCTTCTTTTTTTCTCTCCTGTTGTGGCCCAGCCAGTTTCAGCCCATATCATTTTTTTTCCAGTCCTACGCATTTAGCATTATCCGAGGAATTACAGATTTGCAGAAACCCCCTTGCACTTCATGCATATAATAACTCATAATCTGTGCATCATATGTAAAAACTTTAAATATGAAAAATGCTTAGTTTTTCATCTAGTTTCATAATATCCAACTTTCATCTATGTTTATAATGTTTAAAATGCTGTTTGCATTAATTTGCCCCTATGCCATGTTGAAATGATTTTATTCATAACTAAATAACCGTAGCTCCGATTTAAATAAACTTTATATGTAAATGGGGTAGAATTTTGCCTAGTTTATCATGGTGACCTTTATTTGCATATTAAACAACTCTAAAATTGTGTTTAGGGCAGAACAGGACCTAATCTAAAATATGCATATGGGGAGTTTCCGGAATTGTTGTTCGTTGCTTCCGGCCTCATTTAAACTTGACTAGATAGGTAGTTTTACTTTGCTTCACCCTCTTGCCATGTTAACCAACATTTAATATTGTTGAGTACATAAACGAGATCAAACTAAATAACTTGTTGTGGTGTTTCGTCAATATGCAACTCGTTGCATGTTGAGCTCCACTTAATTTCTAGGATTGCTTGTGCACTTTGCCATGCCATGCTTCATTAAACCGGACATGCATCATACTCGTTTGTGCATCATGCCAAGTTGATGTGTGGGTTGTTTACTATGTTGTGTGCTTCTTTTCCGGTGTTTGCTTCTTCGGGTTGGTTCCGATAACGTCGAGGTTGTGAGGATCCATTCGTCTACGTCCGTTTGTCTTCTTCATGGACTCGTTCTTCTTCCTTGCGGGATTTCAGGCAAGATGATCATACCCTCGAAGTCACTACTATCTTTGCTATGCTAGTTTGCTCGCTCTTTTGCCATGCCAATGCTACGATGCCTACCATTTGCTTGTCAGCCTCCCAAATTGCCATGTCAAACCTCTAACCCACCATGTCCTAGCAAACCGTTGATTGGCTATGTTACCGCTTTGCTCAACCCCTCTTATAGCGTTGTTAGTTGCATGTGAAGATTGAAGTTTGTTCCTTGTTGGAACACGGAGATGTTGTTCCTTGTTGGAACATGTTTACTTGTTGGGATATCACAATATATCTTATTTAATTAATGCATCTATATACTTGGTAAAGGGTGGAAGGCTCGGCCCTATGCCTGGTGTTTTGTTCCACTCTTGCCGCCCTAGTTTCCGTCATATCGGTGTTATGTTCCCGGATTTTGCGTTCCTTACGCGGTTGGGCTATTATGGGAACCCCTTGACAGTTCGCCTTAAGTAAAGCTCTTCCAGCAATGCCCAACATTGGTTTTACCATTTGCCACCTAGCCTCTTTTTCCCTTGGGTTTCGCGGACTCAAGGGTCATCATTATTTTACCCCCCCCGGGCCAGTGCTCCTCTGAGTGTTGGTCCGAACTGGGCAGCCTGCGGGGCCACCTCGGGGAAACTTGAGGGTTGGTTCTACTCGTAGCTTGACCTATCTGAGTGTGCCCTGAGAAAGAGATATGTGCAGCTCCTATCGGGATTTGTCGGCACATTCGGGCGGTGTTGCTGGTTTAGTTTTACCCTGTCGAAATGTCTTGTTGTACCGGGATACCGAGTCTGATCGGAACGTCTCGGGTGGAGGTCTATTCCTTCGTTGACCGTGAGAGCTTGTGATGGGCTAAGTTGGGACACCCCTGCAGGGATTTGAACTTTCGAAAGCCGTGCCCGCGGTTATGGGCAGATGGGTATTTGTTAACGTCCGGTTGTAGAAAACCCGAAGTTGACCTTAATTAAAAATACATCAACCGTGTGTGTAACCGTGATGGTCTCTTTCCGGCGGAGTTCGGGAAGTGGACACGGTTGTTGGAGTTATGCTTGACGTAGGTAGTCCAGGATCACTTCTTGATCATACTTTTATCGACCGTGCTTTGCCTTCTCTTCTCGCTCTCATTTGCGTATGTTTAGCCACCATATATGCTAGTCGCTTGCTGCAGCTCCACCTCATTACTCCATCCTTCCTATAAGCTTAAATAGTCTTGATCTCGCGGGTGCGAGATTGCTGAGTCCCTGTGGCTCACAGATACTTCCAAAACCAGTTTGCAGGTGCCTATGTTACCGAGCAGGTGACGCAACCAAGCTCAAGGAGGAGCTCGATGAAGATCTTGCCCTTTGTGTTGTGTCGTTTTAGTTGATCAGTAGTGGAGCCCAGTTGGGGTCGATCGGGGACCTTTGTCGCATTTGGGGTTCTTCTTTTATTTTGGTTCCGTAGTCGGACCTTGATTGTATCTGGATGATGTAATGCTTTATTCATGTAATTGTGTGAAGTGGCGAGTGTAAGCCAACTATGTATCTCTTTTCCTTATTATATTACATGGGTTGTGTGAAGATTACCTCACTTGCGGCATTGCTTTCAATGCGGTTATGCCTCTAAGTCGTGCTTCGACACGTAGGAGATATAGCCGCATCGAGGGCGTTACAAGTTGGTAATCAGAGCCTTCCCCGACCTTAGGAGCCCCATTGCTTGATCGTTTTTAGCAGCCGAGTTGTGTCTAGAAAAATGTTTTGAGTCATTTAGGAATTATATATCGGAGAGTTAGGAATTCTTTTTACTCCCCAGTCTCTTCATCGCTCTGGTAAGGCATCCTGACGTAGAGTTTTGATTCTTCTCTTCTCAAATTTCACTAAATTTTATTTAGGATCACGCGGGTATCTTGGAATCGTTCCGATGGTTTTATGATGAGAACATTGTCTTGGTGCCTCCTGTCAGGGGTTTAGTGGAAGTGTCCCGGGGAGTTGAGCTCTGAGGTGTTGTCATCATAATTTTATCGTTGCAATTCTGGAATACCTGAGTTTAGTACGCCGACATCGAAAATCTCTTTTATGCAGTTCGTTGGTGAGATAACCTCGACGCCACCCAGTACTGGGGCGGGAGTTCGGGAGTATTGCCATAACTTGTATAACGGATGCTTTTCGAAGGTTGAGGTAGATGATTTTCGAAGGTTTCTTGGTTATGTGTTGAAGGATGGATACAGCTGGATGTAGGATTTGCTAGTTTGGATGAGATATTATGCTTCCCCTGTATCCCCAACACCTGATTGCATAACCAGAAAATTTCGGGAGTTTATAAGTGGGAATTCAAGTAGCTCTTAGGATATCTTTTCGACAGAGGTATGATATGAAATTGGGGTTCGACGTCTAGTGGTCCGCCTTTCCACGGTCGATTTTACAGTGGTCTCGTTGTGTCTTAAAGAGTCCTTGGCTATGCCGACTCGGGGACACTTCGTATGTCATGTGCACTGCCTTGTACATGATGGTGCTGTACACTCGAGCCCGTGTAGGCCCCACCACGAAAACTTCGGACGAAATCTCTATCATATGTTTGTTCCGGCTTATTCTGCAAGTCAATTCTTTGTTTTGTTTTGAGTTGTGGTATTCGAGTTGCTTCGAAGTCAAATGTTGATTCCATACCTTTTCCAAGTGGTGTTCTCATACTTCTATGTGAATACTAATCCTTCTCGATCATCGAGTTTGTCATGTCAATCCTTTTAACCGGCGTGTTTTCTCTCCAAGTGGTTCCGATCATTTCAACATTCACAAGATCAAGTATCAGTTCTTCTCAATGTTGTTTGTGTCATCCATCTCCAAGTTGCCTTTGTTTTTCCCACCCTCCCTCCCTTTGTTTTTCTCCAAGGACCCAGATTCTTATTCAAGTATCCATTTAATTGGTGGAGATCTCTCCATTCTTTTCCCGTCAATATTCTTATCCGGTGATTCTCACGTATATTCTAACGGAGCTTCAAGTTCGTCACTCTTCACTCGTTTTCTTCTCCGGTGGTTTAAATTCAAGCGTTATTGATCATATCTTTCTCCTCGTTTTAAATACATTCTCATACCGGTGCACCTCATAATAATTCACTTCCCGCTATTCAATTGTTCCGGAGTGCTCAAAATATCTCGAAGATTCGTGTTTTCACTCTGCATTCGTTCAAGCTCTTTCGAGATTGGTATCTCATTCAAGTCATTTAATTCAACCGGTGCAACATCTCTTTTAAATCTTTTCAACGGTGTTCTTTTGAGTGGGCCCTAACCCACAGGTCTTTTCCCAGGATCTTACCTGACTCTTCTATTTTCCCAGAGCTATCCTAAATTCTTCTCCAAGTTTGACGTAAGAATGAGTTATCATTAGTCAAATGCTTTTCTCCAAGATCTTTCAAATTCTTTTCATAGTTGGCTCAACCTCTTCGCTTTTGATTCTTCCGGTGTGCCTCAATAATTCTTGGTGGTGTTTCTCGTCGTCATTCTCAGGTTTTGAAGAACGAAGAAGACTTTTCCTCCATATCTATCCGTTCTCTCTGAGATTCATGGTGCTAGCTTGTTGCCATCCTCTCATAATTGTTTTCGATTGTGAGAATTCTTTTCAACTATCCGGAGCAAATTCAAGAGTCTTCTCAATTTCTTATCCGGAATCCATCTTTTCAAATATTATTCATTCTCAGCTTTCAGTTATCACTCTCCAATTTTACCGATGCTTCGTGCAAGTGATCTTTAATCGGCTCGTGATCTCGTCGTTCTCATGTATCTAAATTCTCTCAAGCATCTTCGTCCATTTGCTAATTCTACTGGTGGATAGTTGAAGACTTTCTCAAGTTTGCGCAATATCTATCTTAATCCTTTCTACGAGAATAAGTAGTATGCCAAATCCGTTGATTGTCATCAATTTAAATTGGTGAAGGATAAGCATAATGTAATTCTTACTTTTTTTCCATCCAAGTGATTTAATTCCTTATTCCAGAGGTGCATCATATCACATTCTTGGTTCGAGACGCTTTATCTTTTCTTTCCCAAGAGTTCCAAGCTTTCACAATTACATCTCCACGGAGGTCCATCTAAATCATTGCGAGGCTTAAATCTTATTCTTTACATCATTCAATTATTTTGGATCTTTCTTTTGTTTACCGGAGTTTCTTCATGGAGGCTATACATGGTGGTCCATCAACGATTTTATCCCTTCGCCAAGAGTTCGCGGAGATTCTTTTCTAAGGAGCTCAAGTATTCTTCTTCTTGCAATCCGGAGTGCATGTCTTTCTACCGTATCTTTGGAGGTGGTATTATGTCCTTCTTGATAATTCCCCTTCGTTGCTTCGTGAGTCACAAGTTTTCAAGAGTGACATATTTAAATCCATCTTTTTCTCTTTGTTTAAGAGATCTTTTCAACCGTCAATCTCTTCATTGGAGTTATCTTGGTATAGATTTCACCTAAAGCCTTCCCTAAGGATTGTTGCCATTATGGTGCTTGTAAATGATCCAAGTACTTCATTATCCTCCCGGTGAAATAAGTTTCTCGTCTCCTCGTTCATATCAATCCAATTCTTCTTCCCGTGAGTGGCAGGTTGTCATCTCATAATTTGAGATGTATTTCATAAGACCATATCAAGATTATTCTTTTCGTTGTTGGTTTTCAACAACTCCATTCTAGCATTTGTTGTATCTGTGATCTCTCAAGATCTTGTTTCCCTTCGTTCCGGAGTCATTGTGATGTTGCTCTTTTCAACCCATCATCTCGTTTGTCAAAGATCATGTTCTTTTCGTGCTTATCCATTTAACCAGAGTGTCGTGTCCTCTGATCAAGTTCTTTTCATCTTATCTAGTCTTGTATCACTTTTCAACCGGAGTGCTGCCCGAATTTGGTCTTTCTTGATCCCCTTCTGTAACCGGAGTGTTCTCAATATATATCTTCCCTTCAACCTCAAGGTTTCGCAATGCTCCTTGTCCCTAGTTCTAACGGAGTGTTTTCGACTTTGTTCTCCTCCGTTGTTTCATTTCTTCCAATTTGTTCAACCCCTTAAGGTTCATGGTTTCACTCGTTTGTTAGAGAAGCAACTTAGTTTACCTTTTCTCTTTCTCTTCCGTTTTCCCTCCGGTGCCATTCTAGATCTCGGGACGAGATCCTCTTGTAGTGGTGGAGTGTTGTGACGCCCCGAGACCGATGTGCCAGGTGTCGTTCAGTTATTTGTTGTTGTTGTCTTGTCATTGGATTGCGTGTTGCATTTCATCATGTCATCATGTGCATTGCATCATCATGTTTTCAAAACTTGCATCCGTCCCGGTCTCCTCATTCCTTCCGTTGTCCGTTCTGAGCCCAACCACACTTGCACGCGCCCGCGGCATGTCCAAGATAGTATTTTATAAGTGGCCGGAAAATGTTCTCGGAATGGGATGAGATTTGACGTGTGGTCTTATTATAGTGTAGGTAGACCGCCTGCCAAGTTTCATCGCGTTCGGAGTTCGTTTGATAGCCCAACCGTTAAACTATAGCGGCATTATAGCCGGTCTAACGTCAGACGTTTTCGGTCTCCGGAAACAGTCGCCGGGCCTCCCTCTCTTCTCTTCTCTCAGCCCGAGACCGTCTGCACAGCTCACTACCTACCGCCAGGTCCAACCTAACCTCTCTCGTCAGCCCGCCGCCCTCCTCGCGCGCGTCCGAAAGTTTTCCCGAACCCGACCCGGACTGTCGCCACCGTTGTGTCCGGATCATCCCCAAACGTCTACAAAACGTCTCCGTTTTGTTATTTGGGCTCCCTAACTATTTTATTCGCGACCGTCCGATTTTTATCGAAGGGACCAGATGACCCTAAGCCTACCCACTCGCTATATATTCAGCCTAACCCTAGCCCCTAGCTGTCCCATCCACCCATTCCGCCCGCCGCCACCGCTTGGTCGCTCCCCTCGGGATCCCCCCTCGATCCAGATCCACCAACCTCGCAGCGCCCCAATCCATCCATCCCATCCTGCCTCCGACCATCGTCCTCAATTTCAGCGCCACCCAACCAACCACCGCACCAGCGCCATGCCCTGCTTCCTATCTCCTCCCTGTCTCGCCCGGTGCCCGATCTGCATCGCGCCGCTGCCTGCGTTCCCCGCTGCAGCCAGCCTCCACCGGAGCTCCCTCCGCCGACGAGCATCACCAGCCCCAGGCCCGTGCTCGACAACCCTGCTCCCTTTCCCCTCCTGCTTCTGTTTTCTCTCTCTCACCCTGCTCTCTCTCTCTCTCTGTTGTCTTCGCAGCACCACCATGGATGGCCTCCCGTAGCTCCCGCTTGTTGCGCCGGCGTGGTTCCCGGCCGATCCGCGCCGAAGAGCCTCGGACTCGTCCAGCCCCTTCATCCCTCGACGCCGAGTTCCTCTGCTTCACCTGCAAGTCCGCTTCCCCGCCGGTCCATCACCGTTGCCAGCCATCGGCCTTGCCTCTGCTTCGAACGACAGGACAACACCTCGCCCTATGCCTCCTCCTCGACCCCGCCAGGAGCCGTCCTCGCCCTCGTCCTCGCAGCAGGTCCCGAGCTCGACCCCGTCGCCTCCTCTGCTTCAGGACCGCGCCTCCGCCTCGACCGCTCGCCCCCTCTGCTTCGCACGCTGGCCCGTCCCCTTCGCCAGGAGCTCTGAAGCGCCGGCGCCGCTAGGTTCGACCGGGCCCGAGGTCCTCCGTCCATTCACTGGCGTTCCCCTCCGGATCCCGTCGCCAGAGCCCCATCCCCGCTGCTCCTCCTCGTCGTCTTCTTCCTGTGCGCCGTCAACGCCCGGTCTTCTTCGAGCAGAGGAAGACGCCCGCTCGCCCGCGCCCCGCGTTGACCGCGTCCTGCTTCATCCCAGCGTGGGCCAGCGCCTCCCCAAGGCCCAGCCTCCTCTCCACAAGCCGGGCCTTAGCCCAGGGTGAGCCACCCCCAGCGCCCCCTCCTTCTTTTTTTTCTCTCCTGTTGTGGCCCAGCCAGTTTCAGCCCATATCATTTTTTTCCAGTCCTACGCATTTAGCATTATCCGAGGAATTACAGATTTGCAGAAACCCCCTTGCACTTCATGCATATAATAACTCATAATCTGTGCATCATATGTAAAAACTTTAAATATGAAAAATGCTTAGTTTTTCATCTAGTTTCATAATATCCAACTTTCATCTATGTTTATAATGTTTAAAATGCTGTTTGCATTAATTTGCCCCTATGCCATGTTGAAATGATTTTATTCATAACTAAATAACCGTAGCTCCGATTTAAATAAACTTTATATGTAAATGGGGTAGAATTTTGCCTAGTTTATCATGGTGACCTTTATTTGCATATTAAACAACTCTAAAATTGTGTTTAGGGCAGAACAGGACCTAATCTAAAATATGGATATGGGGAGTTTCCGGAATTGTTGTTCGTTGCTTCCGGCCTCATTTAAACTTGACTAGATAGGTAGTTTTACTTTGCTTCACCCTCTTGCCATGTTAACCAACATTTAATATTGTTGAGTACATAAACGAGATCAAACTAAATAACTTGTTGTGGTGTTTCGTCAATATGCAACTCGTTGCATGTTGAGCTCCACTTAATTTCTAGGATTGCTTGTGCACTTTGCCATGCCATGCTTCATTAAACCGGGCATGCATCATACTCGTTTGTGCATCATGCCAAGTTGATGTGTGGGTTGTTTACTATGTTGTGTGCTTCTTTTCCGGTGTTTGCTTCTTTGGGTTGGTTTCGATAACGTCGAGGTTGTGAGGATCCATTCGTCTACGTCCGTTTGTCTTCTTCATGGACTCGTTCTTCTTCCTTGCGGGATTTCAGGCAAGATGATCATACCCTCGAAATCACTACTATCTTTGCTATGCTAGTTTGCTCGCTCTTTTGCCATGCCAATGCTACGATGCCTACCATTTGCTTGTCAGCCTCCCAAATTGCCATGTCAAACCTCTAACCCACCATGTCCTAGCAAACCATTGATTGGCTATGTTACCGCTTTTCTCAACCCCTCTTATAGCGTTGTTAGTTGCAGGTGAAGATTGAAGTTTGTTCCTTGTTGGAACACGGAGATGTTGTTCCTTGTTGGAACATGTTTACTTGTTGGGATATCACAATATATCTTATTTAATTAATGCATCTATATACTTGGTAAAGGGTGGAAGGCTCGGCCCTATGCCTGGTGTTTTGTTCCACTCTTGCCGCCCTAGTTTCCGTCATATCGGTGTTATGTTCCCGGATTTTGCGTTCCTTACGCGGTTGGGCTATTATGGGAACCCCTTGACAGTTCGCCTTAAGTAAAGCTCTTCCAGCAATGCCCAACATTGGTTTTACCATTTGCCACCTAGCCTCTTTTTCCCTTGGGTTTCGCGGACTCAAGGGTCATCATTATTTTACCCCCCCCCGGGCCAGTGCTCCTCTGAGTGTTGGTCCGAACTGGGCAGCCTGCGGGGCCACCTCGGGGAAACTTGAGGGTTGGTTCTACTCGTAGCTTGACCTATCTGAGTGTGCCCTGAGAAAGAGATATGTGCAGCTCCTATCGGGATTTGTCGCACATTCGGGCGGTGTTGCTGGTTTAGTTTTACCCTGTCGAAATGTCTTGTTGTACCGGGATACCGAGTCTGATCGGAACGTCTCGGGTGGAGGTCTATTCCTTCGTTGACCGTGAGAGCTTGTGATGGGCTAAGTTGGGACACCCCTGCAGGGATTTGAACTTTCGAAAGCCGTGCCCGCGGTTATGGGCAGATGGGTATTTGTTAACGTCCGGTTGTAGAAAACCCGAAGTTGACCTTAATTAAAAATACATCAACCGTGTGTGTAACCGTGATGGTCTCTTTCCGGCGGAGTTCGGGAAGTGGACACGGTTGTTGGAGTTATGCTTGACGTAGGTAGTCCAGGATCACTTCTTGATCATACTTTTATCGACCGTGCTTTGCCTTCTCTTCTCGCTCTCATTTGCGTATGTTTAGCCACCATATATGCTAGTCGCTTGCTGCAGCTCCACCTCATTACTCCATCCTTCCTATAAGCTTAAATAGTCTTGATCTCGCGGGTGCGAGATTGCTGAGTCCCTGTGGCTCACAGATACTTCCAAAACCAGTTTGCAGGTGCCTATGTTACCGAGCAGGTGACGCAACCAAGCTCAAGGAGGAGCTCGATGAAGATCTTGCCCTTTGTGTTGTGTCGTTTTAGTTGATCAGTAGTGGAGCCCAGTTGGGGTCGATCGGGGACCTTTGTCGCATTTGGGGTTCTTCTTTTATTTTGGTTCCGTAGTCGGACCTTGATTGTATCTGGATGATGTAATGCTTTATTCATGTAATTGTGTGAAGTGGCGAGTGTAAGCCAACTATGTATCTCTTTTCCTTATTATATTACATGGGTTGTGTGAAGATTACCTCACTTGCGGCATTGCTTTCAATGCGGTTATGCCTCTAAGTCGTGCTTCGACACGTAGGAGATATAACCGCATCGAGGGCGTTACACCGCGGCCGCTGAAGGTCAGTGCCGTGAGTTCGTCGGTCCCCGACACCGAGGCGACCAGCGCCGCGCCCGCCGGCTGGATACATGGAGGCGGAACAGGAGCCTTGAACCAGTCGGCCCTCGACGTCTAGGACAAGCTCCGGGCTGAAGCCGAAGCCCTCAAGCGATGCAAGGAGGCGTTCCTGGATTCGCGGGCATCCATCTGAGTAAGTTTCTTATTTCTCTTTTATTTTTGGTCTTCTTGCTTCCTTCGTGGGGGCGCGCCAGCGCACCCACTAGGTGTAGTCCCCAAGTTTCGGGCCGACTGCTGAGCAGGCGGTCCGGAACTTTAACTTGCAAGCGTCAAACGTTAACTTCTTCTGATATCCCTCTTGCAGGATTATCACAACCTTCGCGCGACCACCTTCAACTCCGGGGTCCGGGAGCTGGAGAAGCAGACCGCCCACTTATCCGAGAGCCGGAGTAAGTTTTGACTTCCTTCCTTTGCGGGGGCACGCTGGCGCACCCGCGGGCTATAGTCCCCGAGATTCGGGCCGACTGCTGACCAGTCGGGCCGGATCTTTCCAGTGACTTTATTTCTGTTGATAACTTTTTTCTCTGTGGGGGCGCGGTAGCGCACCCGCGGGCTGTAGTCCCTGAGATTTGGGCCGACTGCTGAGCAGTCGGGCCGGATCTCCCCGGCAATTGCGTCCCTTCTTTGTTGATTGATTGGCGTTCTTTCTTCCTTCCTTTTTGTAGAGGCCAACACCGCCTTGCAGTAGCAACTGGGTGAAGCCAACACCGCACTGCGTGGCAAGGAGGCAGAGTGCAGCAAGCTGGCCGAGGAGCATGACCGACTGGTCACTCAGCTCGTGGAGTAGTCAGAGGCCTTCAAGACGACTCAGAGGGAGGCGAAGACGAAGGAGACTGACCTCCTTGCTGAGTTCGAGGTCGAGCGCTCCACCTGGGCTGACAAGAAGGCGCAGCTGACTGCCTGCTTCAGCAGCATTGAAGACTTGGTCGACGGTAAGCCTCTTCTTCTTTTCTTTCTTGCTTTGAGTCGCCGGCCCTTATTTAGGCCGACTGCTGGCTTCTGACCTTTGGCTTTTCTTGCCCCTCGTTCAAACAGACTTCTTCCCAGACCACTCTGTCACCACGAACTAGATCATCGAGGCCCAACGCCATGAGCGGAGGGCGGAAGGCATGCAGATTGTCGCCGCCGCCCCCCATACCCTCAATGAGCAGCTCCTCAGCATCCAGGCCCGCCTTCGGCCTGCCCATCAGATGCTGCCCTCTGGCCTCTGGCGTGCAGGCTCCGCGCACTCCAGGTCGGACTGCCGACTGGCTGGAGGTGGCAGCCGGCTGCCTGGAGGCCTGTAAGGGTTCTGCGGCCCAGGCTGGGGTGCACCGAGCCCTGGAGTTCGTCAAGGCGTGGTACCCTGGGCTGGATCTAGCCCAGCTGACCACATTTTGACTGGAGGTATAGGAGGAGCTGGTGGCGGTGGAGGCCGACCTTGTCAGCAGGGCGGCGGCGATCGCCGACTACACTAACACCAGCGTCTTCATCCCGGAAGTGGTTGAAGAGGGTGCCGAAGCGCCACTGAAGTGGCTCGGGCTGAACCCGGAGGACATCGAGGACTCGGCTGAGGTGATTGACTCCAGCTATGAAGGGGAGGAGTAGGAGGAGGAAAGCGAGGAGGACGCGCCGGAGGTCGGAGCGGATGGCCAGCCTCAACCTGACCGGGCCTCGAGCAACGACCCACGCTCCAATGCATTGACTGCTGCTGGAGACAGCCAGGCGGAGACCGACCAGCCGCCCGTTCCACCGACGGGCGTCACCAACTCCACCGTCCAGCCGTCCACTGCCCCAACTGGTGCCACCGACCCTGCCATCCAACTGGACCCCTCTGCTGCACCAACCGGCACCGCCGACTCCACCGTCCAGCCGGATCCTTCTGCCGCCCCTTAGGGTGTTATCTTTTTCTTTTTCTGCTCACTACTCTGGACAAACTTTGATTAAATTTGCACAATTCCACCCGTGGCGTGTATATCAAACTCTGTTGAATGCTGGCCAGTGGGCCTTTATCTATGTAAATATTTTTGTTGCAATTCATTCTTTGTTTTGCCGGCTTCTAACTTTTCTTGCCTTCTGCTCCTTGTTTTTTTCCTTTGCCGCCCTCCCTCGGCTATCCTCTCACCAGCCAAACAACCACTCTGTAGACTGCGGCTGGGTTGAGTACTTAGCTATTTGTGGGAGGGCAGGTACTTAACCGTTTGGAGTGCCGTCAAGGTAAGTAGAAGCCGGCCGGCCGGCTGCTCGGCAGCCGGCCGAAAAGGCGGGATGCCGGCCTCGGCTATATGTGTACTTTCCTTAGCCATTTTTCATGTGGGCATTGTTTTGCAACCCCTACCCGCCATACAGTCGCTCTGCAAGCTGCGGCTTCTGACAGGGGAAGTTTTTGGTGCCGACACACTACTTGTCTGGCTGCAGGGGGCGGCATATAGCAGAAGGCGGCGAGCCTCCGGGCCGACTGGTCGAACCCGGTGCCAAGCGGAATAATAAAACAACACATTCATAGGCAGAACACTTATCATATAGATAAAAGAGGGTAGTCCCCGAGCTCTTCTCGTGGGACCCGGAGTCTTCGTACTTAATACAAAGGATAGCATGATACATACTTCTTTCAACTGTAAAATCTTCAGAGGAGGTTTGCGTTCCATGGCCTCTCCGTCTCCTTGCCTGAGTCATCTCTTTTGCGTTCTCTGGGATTCTGAGAATCGATCAGGTAGTAGGAACCATTGCCCAGTACCTTGCTGATGATGAAAGGTCCTTCCCAAGGTACCGAGATCTTGTGTTGGCCGGCTGTTCGTTGGATCAGCTGGAGCACAAGGTCTCCCTCTTGGAAGGATCTTGGCTTCAACTTGCGGTTGTAGTATCGACGCAGACTCTGTTGGTAGATGGCGGACCGGCTGAGTGCCAGCAGCCGACCCTCTTCCAGCAAGTCGACTCCGTCTTCTCGTGCCTCCTTGGCGTCCGCCTCGGTGTACATGGTGACTCACGGGGAGTCGAACTCTGTGTCCATCGGGATGACAGCTTCAGCACCGTAGACGAGGAAGAAGGGCGTGAAGCCGGTCGACTTGTTCGGAGTTGTGCGCAGGCTCCAGAGGACGGCCGACAGCTCATCGAGCTAGCAGCCGGCCGAACGCTCTAGAGGCTCGACCAGTCGGGGCTTGATGCCGGACAGAATGAGGCCGTTTGCTCGCTCTACTTGGCCGTTTGACTGCGGATGGGCAACAGATGCTAAGTCCAGCGGATGCCCTCCGTTGCACAGAAACGAGCCAAGGCTCCTTTGGCGAAGTTTGTGCCGTTGTCGGTGATGATGCTATGTGGTATGCCGTACCGAGTGGTGATGTCGGTGATGAAAGTCACGACAGTCGGCCCATTCAGCTTCTTGATTGGCTTTGCCTCTATTCACTTGGTGAATTTGTCCACAGCGACAAGCAGATGAGTCATGCCACCACGAGCCGTCTTGAATGGCCCCACCATGTCCAGCCCCCAAATAGCAAAGGGCCAAGCAATGGGAATGGTCTTGAGTGCAGAAGCCGGCAAGTGTGGCTTGGAACGGAACTTCTAGCACCCTTTACACTTCTGGACCAATTCTTTGGCGTCTTCTAGAGCAGTCGGCCAGAAGAAACCATGGCGGAAAGCTTTGGCAACAAGTGATCTTGAAGCCGCGTGGTGACCACATTCACCTTGGTGGATATCCTTGAGGATTGCTTGACCCTGGTCCGGCTCCATGTAGCGCTGGTACACACCAGTGACACTACGCCGTACGAGTTCTTTGTTAACTATGGTGTATGCTGCTGCCCGCCGTTGCACTTGTCGGGCTAGAATCTCATCAGTCGGCAACTCTTTGTTCACCAGAAAGTTGAGGATGGGTTGAGCCCATGAAGGCGCTGCTATTTCTTCGACTGCCACGACTGCAACTTGTACAAGGGCGGTTGGGCCGGGAGGCGGCGGGATGGAGTTGGCTGCCGCCTGCTGAGTTGAAGAAGTCCCCGGGCCGACTGCTGTAGTCCCCGGGCCGGGTTCTGAAGTCTCCGGGCTGGGTGCAACGCCTGCAGTCCCTGGGCCGCCTGCCGAAGTCCCCGTGCTGGCTTCTGGGGCCCTCAAGTCAGATCTGACTGCTTTAGGAGGGGCTGACACGAAGATGGAGTCGGACTCTGGTGATGGCTTGACAGACGGCTTAAGGAGGCGCTATAGGGCGACACCGGCTAGTATCGCTTGCCAGGTGGAGCCGATCCATGCCAAGGCATCTGCTTGCTCGTTGTCATTTCTTGGCACGTGGTGGAACTCGCACCCGTTGAAATATCCACTGAGTTGTTGTACGAGGAAGCGGTAGCTTGCCATATTTGCATCCTTGGCGTCCCAGTCGCCTGACGACTGCTGGACCACCAAGTCGGAGTCACCATAGCATAGGATCCGGCGAATGCTGAGTTCCTTGGCAAGCCGGAGCCCGTGTATGAGTGCCTCGTACTCAGCTACATTGTTGGAGGCGGCAAAGTGGATTTGGAGCACATATCTGAGCTTGTCGCCTTGGGAGAGGTGAGGACGATGCCGACTCCTAGACCGGTGCGCATTTTTGAACCATCAAAATGCATCCGACAATGGGTAGAGTCTGGCGCTGGCGGCAGGTACTGGGTCTCGGCCCAATCGACGAGGAAGTCGGCCAGTGCTTGTGACTTGATGGTGCTGCCAGGCTAGTAGTAGATGGTGTAAGGGGCCAGATCAATGACCCGTTTGGCCACTCGGCCTG
Source organism: Triticum dicoccoides (assembly GCF_002162155.2). Lineage (NCBI taxonomy): Eukaryota > Viridiplantae > Streptophyta > Magnoliopsida > Poales > Poaceae > Triticum > Triticum dicoccoides. The sequence goes on along the minus strand of NC_041389.1, from coordinate 56,713,970 downwards.
AAGCATCTCGGCTTCCAATGATCTCAGCAAGCGGAGCAGTGCAAACAACAGTAATTGGGTGCTCTTGGAAATAGGGCTTCAGCTTCTTGGCGGAAAAGTGCACGCCATAACACATCTTCTGATAGTGTGGGTAGTTTTGCTTGGAGGCGGACAGTTCTTCACTCAAGTAATACACCGACCTCTGGACCGACAATGCTTTGCCCTCCTCCTTGCGTTCCACTACTATGATTGTGCTTACCACCCGACTGGTGGCGGCGATGTAGAGGAGCATGGGCTCTTTATCAGCCGGAGCCGCCAAGATAGGCGGGGTGGTCAACATCTTCTTGAGCTGGAGAAAAGCCTCGTCCGCCTTGTCGTTCCACTCGAAAAAAGTGGTCTTATTCATGAGCTGGTATAGGGGAAGAGCCTTCTCGCCCAGTCGACTGATGAAACAACTGATTGACGCCAGGCAACCGGTGAACTTCTGTACGTCCAGCAGTCGGGTGGGCGCCTCCATCTTCTCAATGGCCTTGATCTTCACAGGGTTGCACTCTATGCCGTGCTCTGAGACCAGGGAGCCAAGAAGCTGGCCAGCTGGTACTCCGAAGACACATTTCTCCGGGTTGAGCTTGATCTGGGATCGGTGCAGGTTCTCAAAAGTCTCCTTTAGGTCTTCTAGCAGCGTGCCATGCTTCTCTGTCTTCACCACCACGCCATCCACATAAACATGGGCATTTCTGCCGAGTTGCTTGAGGAGACACTTCTGCATGCAACGCTGAAACGTGGCGCCGGCATTTCACAAGCCGAACGTCATGGTCAGGTAGCAGAAGGCTCCAAATGGCGTGATGAAGGCAATCTTCAGCCTGTCAGTCGGGTTCAGCTTGATCTGATGGTACCCTGACTACGCATCCAAAAAACATAGCAGCTCGCATCCGGCTGTGGAGTCTATCACTTGGTCGATTCTTGGCAAGGCAAAGGGATCTTTGGGGCAAGCTTTGTTGAGGCTGGTATAATCAATGCACATGCGCCACTTCTTATACTTCTTCAGCACAAGAACTGGGTTGGCCAACCATTCTGTAAAGAATACTTCCATGATGAAACCATCTGCTAGAAGCCGTGCTATCTCTTCTCCAACAACTCTTCTCTTCTCTTCCGACAAGCGGCGCAAGGGCTACCTGACCGGCTTGGCGTCAGGTCAGACATGTAATTTGTGCTCGGCGAAATCCGTCGGAACACACGGCATATCTTTGGGAGACCATGCAAAGATGTCCCGATTCTCACGGAGGAAATCGATGAGCTCGCTTTCCTATTTGCTATCAAGGTTTGCACCTATGACAACGTTCCTCTCTGGGTGCTCCGGGTCCAAGGGTATCTTCTTTGTTTCCTTCGCTGGCTTGAACGAGCCCTCAACTTCTGACTCCTTGGGAATGGGTGACATTTACGGCTTCTTGCCTGCCATCGCCACAACCCGGTCAAGGAGCCGCTTCTCAGCTGCAATCACAAGGGACTCGGCCAGCCGACTGCTGTCCGCGGCGCAGGCGGACGACTTCTTGTAGTCTCCGACTACGGTCAAGATCCCCTTGGTACTCGGCATCTTCATCTTGAGGTAAGCATAGTGGGGGACCGCCATGAACTTGGCCAGGGCAGGCCGGCCAAGCAGCGCATGGTAGGGGCTCTCAAGATCCACCACTTCAAACCAAACTAGCTCTCGACAGAAATGATTCTTGTCTCCGAAGAGAACATCGATTTGGGTCTTGCCGATTGGTGAGCAGGAAAGGCCAGGTACTATGCCATGGAATACAGTCCGACTGGGGTGGAGCTGCTTCTGCTTGATTCCCAACTTCTCCATTGTGTCACGGTACAGGATATTGATGCTGCTGCCACCATCTATCAGGACTCTGGAGAAACGATCTGCCCGCCTCTTTGTTGCAAAGGTAGCATCTAGGACCAGGGCGTAGGAACCAGGGGAGGGCATCACCTCCGGGTGGTCGGCCCTACTCCAACTAATGGGCTTTTCAGACCAATGCATGAATTCTGGAGTACCTGATGCCACCGCTTGTACTTCTTGTTGTTGCAGCCGTCTGTTACGCCTGTCATCGGCCATGCTGGTGAACACAACATAGGCTCCATGCTCCTCAGGATACTCATCTTGTATGGCGCCGACTGGCCGAGCCGCCGGCTGCTAGGGCGGAGGAGGCGGCGGGCCGGCAGGTGGAGTAGGCAGGAGTCCATCTCCCTTGGCGATTCTGGTGAGCCAATGGCACTTCCGAGTCGTGTGAGTGGATGGTTTCGCGCCACTATGGAACTTGCAGGGTGCATCAAGGGTCTGCTCGTAAGAGAAGGCAGGCAACCAATTGGGCTTTCCGCCCTTCTCACGCTTGGGCGTTGGCTGCCCTTCTTGCTGCTAGTCTTCGAGTGTCGCCACCTGCCAGCTGGTGGAAGCCGGCTAGGTGGCCTTGCGCTTGTTGTCACTTGGTTGCTGTCGCCGACTGGTGTCACCAGCCGGAATCCGAGGAGCCTGAGGAGCCACCTTGCTGGACGTGCCGACTAGGATCTCCGCCTTCATGGAGGAGTCGGCCGTGGCGTGCTTGTCGGCGATGATTAGCAGTTCGTCGAGAGTCGCAGGCTCGTTGCAGAGAAGTCGGTGCTTGAGGAGGGTGCCTTCTCGGCACCCGTTGATGAAGTACTCGATTGCCTGCACCTCATGCACGCCTTCACAGGAGTTGTGCAGCTCGGCCCAGCGCGTGAGATAGTCGCGAGTCGATTTGCTGGGCCCTTGGTCGCACAAGGAGAGCTGTCGGGGCTTGGGAGGCCGCTTGTATGTGTTGGTGAAGTTGGGGATGAAGGCTTCAGTGAAATCAACCCAGCTGTTGATGCTGCGGGGCTTCAGGCTGTTAAGCCATGTCCGGGCTGTGCCTTGAAGCATGAGCGGGGCGTACAACAATGCGCTTATGCCGTTCGCTAGCTGACGACCGTGGAGTAGTCGACCAGCCAGTCCTACGGCTTCACGGAGCCAGTGTACTTGGGTGTTTCTCTTGGGAGTGTGAACCCTTTGGGGAAGGGCTCATCTCGGATTCGTGGGCCGAAACAAGGCAGGCCCAACACGTCTTCTTCTTCTAGCGCCAGGGATCGGTTGAGGTGGTCGATCCGATGGCAGGCGTCGTTCTCTCTGACTCCTTCTCGGTGACCCAGGCGGTCGCCGAGTGTCGGGTGCATGATAGGCGGCGAAGTGGGATGCCTTTCTCCACGAGGTGGAGCGGGAGGCGGGTCACCTCGCCGCTCCACTGCTCGAGGGCGGCCGTCGGTGTCATGCTCGATGGAGAGGTGAGTCCTACTGCGGCTGGCAGCCGGCTCATTGCCTCTTCTTCCACGGGCGCCGCCAGTCGGTGTTCGGGATGTAGCGCCATGGTCCTGGCGAAGGGGCGGCTCGTCGTTCCGCCAGACGGGCTCTTTAGCACGGCAGCCGACTTCATGCTGCGCGGCGGCCGCGTCCAGGAGCTGCTGGACTCGCTCCATCATGTGGCGACGCTTTTCGCCCTCATACTTGTCCAGCTCATCCGTTACCGCATGGGCGGCCCATATGTTTTCTATAGGCGTGGCGTAGACGGGACGATCCGTCCCGAACATGCTGGTGATGGTCGCGCCACGCTGCCGGACCGAGCCAATGTGGCTAGGCTCCTCAGGAACCGGCGTGCCACCGACAGCTTGGTCCATCTCACGCCGGTAGGCCTCCAAGAGGCGTCTCATGCTGGCCAGTCGGTTGGCGCTCTTGATAAGCTGGACACGGCATGCCTCCAGCATCTCGGTATCTGCGCCTTCCGGGATGGGCGCTGCCAAGTCTCGCAGCGTAGCATCGAGTGGGTCCCGGATGCCTCCGTCCGAGTGCTTACCACTGTTGATGACAAGCACCTCCATGACGGTGCTCCCGCCGCTGTGCTCGCGAGGAGGCGGCTCTTAGTAGACCACCACGTTGGTGGGGAACGCGTCAAGCGACACCATGTCGGAGTCAATGATCATCGGGTCGGTGGAGCCAATGGACTCCAGGTCCACAACAGGCTCGCTGGTGACGTGAAGCTGATCACGGAGGCTGACGGGGCGGCTCTGGGGGCAGCCGGTGCCCGCGTCGGAGGCCGGCTCGTCGGAGAGATGGATTTTGCCGACAAGGTCGGCGAGGCAGCTCGCCGTGCAGGCGATCTCCACGCCGTGCAGCGCGTCGATGCTGACGCCGTCGGGCGTGCCGGGTTGGCTTCGCTCGCCAGGAAGGAACAAGGTTCCCGTCTAGAGCAGGTCTCCGGAAGACGGTGCACCTCGCCCCATGGTGGGCGCCAAATGTCGGGGGTTGGGTGCGACATATGCCAACAGATGGCTTATCATGGTGGGAGCGAGTAGAACGTCGCCGGTGCCTGGAAGCGGGATAAGGCGTAGACATGAACGCCGACGCACTTTACCCAGGTTCGGGGCTCTCCTAGGAGATAACACCCCTAGTCTTCCTCTGCGGGGTCTCTGCATGATCACTAAGGCACAAGTGATACAATAGTGCTCCTTGAGCTGTGTGCTAGAGGTAGAATGAGGCAGGGCTAGCTCTCTTCTTCCTCTGGAGTAGTGGCTAGTTCTAATGGAGTGGGAACCGTTTGCATGGGTGCCTTGGGGGGTTTATATAGGCCTACCACCCAGGGGTACAATGGTAATCTGGCCAGGTGCTGGGCCCGGCTATCAGTGTCTCTGGTCGCCGGCTTCTCCGCCAGCCGCCGGGGCCCGCCGCCTAGTGGGCCCCACCGACTGGTCTGGTACGGAGCCGTCAGGCCGCTCCCGCTGCTGGCGGGTCTAGTTGGTGGCTGATCACTGTAGCCGTGCTGATAATGATGCATGCTTGGTCAGCAGAGTGTGGCTACAGTCCCGCCGCCTGGTGGGAGATCACTGTAGCCACACCATGTCTTATCTGGTTGATGGTGCACGGGCCCCGAAGGAGGAACTGGCCGCCTGCTGGAGGCCGGCCTCCCTCAGGTCCGGCTGGTCTGGCTTCTCCCGTCTTCCGGGCTCTCGCTGCCTGGTAGGGCCCGCCACTTGCAGGCCGTACCGACAGGTCGTTGTGGGGAAGAGGACTCCGCCTGTCAAGGGTGACGTCGAGGGGGGAGTGGCAATAGTGCTGCACCGTGTTGAGATCTCCGCCTGTACGAGGCACTGTAGCCATGCCACGCCCAGGATTCGAGGGTGAGGGACTACACTATAGCCTTGCCCTGTCTTGTCCTCTTAATGAGGGGCGCAGACTTTGAGGGCGCTGGGTGGGCGTCTGTGAGACACCGGCCTCTAGGGAGGCTATCTGCTATGAGCCGGCCGGTCTTGGTGCCGTCTGCTGGTGCTTGGCCGTCTTCGGGCAGCCGACCGTTGAACCAGCCGGCCACTGGAAGGCGGTGCTTCATTATGAGGTTTCGTGGGGCGAAGCCGGCCCAAAGTCTTGGCAGGTTCAGGCGCTCGGGTGAGGCTACCCGTGGCCCATTACTCTGACAGTGAGGGGTCGAATGAATCCTATCTCGACTGTAAGAATACGCCTCCTGCTGTACCAATGCTGTTTGAACCAGCTCCCTAGCCCTACGTGTTTCAACCATCGCTGGAGAATCGCCTTCCACTGGGAGAGCCACCAATCGTGTCGCCGCAGCGATCATGTTATCCAAAGGGTTGGAATAATGACCCGGTGGTGTTGCCACATGCTGAGGCAGAGTATTATTTAGACGAGGTGGCTCTGTCACGCGCGGTTGAACCGGCGCTCCAGCCCCAGGCACTGCAACCCGGTTTATCTCTGGCGGGTTACTGGTCCCCGCTCCAGGCGTGCAAAAGAGGTTCCTCGCCTCGTAAACCGGCGGCAAACGAATCTGGTGCCTCCTTCTCATGATTTCATTTGACATGTTCTGATCCAATGAGAGCCAGAAGGAACTAGCCTGAATATGTTGTGCCTGAGCATCCAAAATAGCCCGCTCGTCATCAACCTAGCGTCCTCTGCCGCCAGGTCTTCCTTGGCTTGTGCTACCTCGTCACGAAGTTTTGCAATTTCCGCATTATCCTGAGCTTGATTCGCCGGGCTAACCTCTGCTGTTAATAAGGTTGTCAGCTTATCCAGCAAATCCATCAAAACCTGAGCTAGCGGGCGCACAGGGCCTCCTTCCCCGGCTGCCATCACCGCTGCTGACCCAGAGATCATTGCTACTGCAGTCGAAGAATTCTGCCCAGGCTGTGTAGCGGCCATGAAGATTGCGACCCTGTTCGGCGACTCATAGGGGTCTGGAATACTGTCATCCTTGGAACAGCCCCCAAGCCCACCGTCTTGCAGTTGATACAATGAAGTAGTCTCGCCCGTGGATGACTCACCGTCATAATAGATGGCCGTCTTGCCGCAAGACATGGATCCTTCATCAAATTCAGCCCCATGGATGAATCCCACAAAGGCACGTTTCATGGCAGGCTGAGCTCGAGCGGGTCTTGCACATTGAGCCGTCTCGATGATGTCGGTGCACATGTCCGGCCCAGGGCCTGGCTCACTGATCTTGTCGATGAAGACGTGAATTCCACTGAAGGATACCCGGTACCCGTACTCAATTGAGTCAGCCTCGGGGCCCCAGCCTGCATCATCGATGTAGAGCTTGCCGTGACGACTCTTGGTCATCCGGCCCATAGCGTATCCCTTGATCCCTTTGAAGCTGCCCTTTAAGAACTCGAAACCACCATGCGCTGGCCCCATGGTGGGCGCCAACTGTCGTGGAATAGTCACGCCAAATGTCCTAGTGTGAGGACTTAGTCGTGGTGCCATCGCAACTAGGTTAGCTTAAAGGGGTTAAACGGGACAAGGGACACAGGAGTTTATACTGGTTTGGCCCCTTGTGGTGAAGGTAAAGGCCTAATCCAGTTTGAGGTGGTATTGCTTATGTCTCAATTACCAGGGAGCGAATACGCTTGACCTAGCTTTCGATCTCTTCTTTCTTGCCCTGAACTGCCGCCGGGTCGTCCCTTTATATACACAGGCTGACGCCCAGTGGCTCATGGAGTTCTGACCGGCTCATAGACAACGTGTCTAGCTCGGTGACTAACTATACTTGCCTTACAATATAAGTCATACACATATGGCGGTTTACCCTATGGGCCTTAAGTCACTCTTGGGCCTTCGCCCCATGAACCGCCATCTTCAATATCCTCATGGGCTTCATATTGATGAACTGCCATAGGTATAACCCGGCCCCTCCTGGGCGGGTCATACCTAATAGTTATATCCCCAACATGGCGGTTCTAACTCCGGCTTCCAGGGTCACCAACACCATCAAGGTAATCAGGGTGGTTACAATCAACAATCCGGTCAGGGGGGGTCAGCAGCAGTCTGGATATCAAAGTCATCTGAAGCAGTTGAATAGTGGGCACTATCACGTCTTCACCACAACTTTATGCAAGCGAGATCAGAAGCTTCATAAAAGGGCTGTGAACACCGTCGAGCCAGCAGTTCCCCATTACTTGCGATGGTCTGAGCAACCCATTATGTGGAGTCGAGATGATCACCCGCCCCGGGTTGATAATCCGGGTTAGTTGGCCTTGGTGGTGGCGCCTCAAGTTGGTGGATACAAATTCACCAAGGTACTCATGGATGGGGGTAGCAGCATTAATATCCTTTATTATGATACTTTCCGTCGCATGGGGTTGACTGACAAAAATCTTAAGCCGTCCAATACTGTTTTCCATGGAGTGGTGCCTGGTAAGTCGGTGTACCCTGTAGGCAAGATTGAGCTGGAAGTAGCCTTTGGGGACGAACATGATTCCAGGGCCGAGAAATTAACCTTTGAAGTGGTCAAGATCAGAAGCCCGTACCACGCCCTGTTTGGACGGTCGGCTTATCGCCGCGAGGTTGATGCTATTGCTGGGCACTTCAAGGGTTATCAACTGGAACACATTGATCACAGGAAGAATGAGGCGGCTGATGCCTTAAGCCGGTTAGGGTCCTAGTGTAAGCCGGTACCACCTAACACTTTCTTGGATATTCTGCATAACCCTTCTGTCAAACTGCCAACAAAGGAAGATCTGGCTATTCCTGACCCGAAAGCGCACTTGGTGGCGGCTCTTCACGCTATCCCTGACTGGACAGTTCCATATTTGGCTTATATGACCCGGGGCGAGTTACCCGAGGATGAAACTTTGGCCAGGCAGATAACCCAGCGGTCTAAATCAATGACAATTGCTAACAGAGAGTTACACCATCGCAGTGTCACTGGGGCGTTTCAATGTTGTGTTTCTCCTGAAGAGGGTCATGAAATTCTTCGTGAGATTCATGAAGGACATTGTGGTCATCATGCCGGCTCTAAATCTCTCATGGCCAAAGCATTTCGTCATGGATTTTATTGGCTGACGGCTCATGCTGATGCAGAGGATTTGGTTATTAAATGTGATGGTTGTCAGAAATTTTCATGGCGAGCTCACGTGCCGGCTCAAGAATTGAGGATGATTCCAATTACTTGGCCATTTGCAGTTTGGGGGCTTGATATGGTTGGGCCTTTTAAAAGGTCCAAGGATAAAAAGACACACCACTACAAAAAAAAGACACATCCGTGACATTTTGGGCCGAACGATTTTTTTTCTGTCATACTTATGACACTTCTATGACGATAATTGTGACAAAATCCGGTATCATCATAGATGTGGTGGGCTCCTACTTCTATGACAAAAAATCATGACAGAAAATGGGCTTTTCGTCCTGGGCGGGCCGGAGACGCAGCTGCATGACATTCTTTGGGCCGTCCATGACGGAAAAAACCGTGGTAGAAGCGAGGGCGAGGAAAATTTCATGGAGTTCCTGGTTATGGAGGGTGGTCGGGGGCCGAGCGATGCGTGTTTCTCTTGTACACGTACGCGCGTGTGTGCGAGGCATTGGGCTCTAACTGAACCCGAGCGAGGCGTCGCCTAACTGAACCCGAGCGATTGCACTGCAGGCTACGCGTTACTGGACCTGAGCGATCGAGCGATTCCTTCGCTACTGCTGCT